>NW_019384435.1:16783-18765 GCF_000671375.1 Centruroides sculpturatus
ATAGATAAATCTTAGCGAATTCTGTCAGGCTTGGATACTGTTTTGCGTTTGCTGACCACCACTTGTAAAGGTCTGCCGTCCGATCTAGGCGAACAGTTTTCATATAAAGTGATACAGTGATATTTTTTAGTAATAATTAGTAACGCAATTTGATGTAACAATGAACAAATAATGCATGTTGTGACATGATCTACTCGCAAATAAAACAAATGTGCCCGCAGTGTCGCTACCGCACCCACCGCAATGTATCAGGTCATAACATATCACCCGCGAAATGTACACATATTTTGCCGAACATTCGGCCGCCGAATATTTGGCGCTTCGGCCAAGAGCGTAGCCGAATGTTCGGTATTCGGTATTCGGCAAAATCACTATTCGTGGCATCACTAGTCCAGATACATTAACATCTATTGAAAATTTTTCGAATGTTCTGAAGATGTTGTCTAAAAAAGAGCTACAACCATAGAAGAATTAAAGAAGGCAGTCAAAGAATCATGGCCAGAGATTGATCTAGAACTAGATATAAAACTTATTTCTACAATACCATAAAGAATTACTGCTGTAAATCAGGGAAAAAGGTGGCCCTACAAAATATTAATCATCAGTATTTCATACTTTTGCTTAATATTTTTTATGATTCCATACTATTGTTCAATTCTTATTTTTTAAAATGATCTAACTTTGTAATTTATGCAAATATTTTTATGGCATATACTTGTGTAAATAATTTAATATGCCTATTATATTTGTCAATTACAGTATTAAAAGTTCAGTAATATTTTCATGAGTTTAATTATTTCAGGATCAAAATAATTTTTCCACAATTACAAAATATTTCATACTTTTGCTCAGAAATTGTATCGATATTTAAATTATCATGAATAAGAATTTAAGGTTTTAAGAATTTAAAACTCTGATGTAATTCAATATAAACATTAATTAATAGCATATAAATTTTACTAACCTTTCTGTACCAAATTCAGAAAAGCTTTTAGAACAAGCTGTTTCAAAACTTTCATTATAAGTAATGTCTTTGGAGGTTTCATTCTCATTTTTTTCATTTATACTTGGTTCAATTGAAGTACTGGGTAAGAATTGTAAGGAAGTATCTGTCTCTTTATTTTGTGAAATTTCATCATTATTCATTTTATGAAATTTAAAACAGATACATTTCAGGCTGAAATATTTTTAAAATTTAATTAGAAAAATGTATTATATTACAAAAATTAATAATACTAAAATTATATTATTATTATTATTATGTTGGGTTTAGTGGATTATACTTTGTTGACACGGTGGCTGTATACTATCCTCCTCAAACCCGAGAATTAAAAAATGTGTTTTTTAATCAATTTATTTTAAAATTACAATATTTGTATTATAAAAAGTCCATTTATGAATTCAACATCAACCTTTGACCCTTAGTGTTTTTTAAATAGTAAAATAAATAAAAAGTAAAAAACAATGTTGCCAGATGCCTTACGATGAAAAGTGAAAACTCCACTATAAAGAATTCCTGGTCTGAACTTGATAAAATAAACAGAAAAATATTAAACAAATAAAAACAAACATCCATTTTAATAGATGAGAGGTCGGAGGAGGCTATGCAAAACCAGAGTCAAAGCATAGTAACCAAACCAAAACTAAAATTAAATAAGTGCGTCAGTGTGGATGTCTCTATTCAGGAATTTCCTAACAATATGACATATATTCAATATCATGGCCTTCTGTAGTGTGATGTATGTGTTTCTATTCAATTGTAATGTGCCCAGGCTTTTGTGCAGTGTATGGGGTATGACACCTGTACAGGAGAGAACAACAAGTACTATAAGCATCCTTTCCATCCTCCACAGATGCCTTATTTCCTGGGCGAGTTCTGTGTACTTGCTAATTTTTTCAGTGCATGTGTTTTGTACATTGTGAGTGTTTGGAATGGCTATGTCTATAATGTATGTGATTTTATTGTGTTTGTCAATGAGTGT
>NW_019384435.1:19999-27182 GCF_000671375.1 Centruroides sculpturatus
TAATGTCCTAATAATAAGCTATGTCCGAGTAGACAGAAATAAAATTAAAAATAAGGACAGCAAGGCATTGTTAATTAAATAATTAATAAATCTCTCATGAGAAGCTTAGTACTTTCTTTCTTTCACTCATGCAATTAGTCAAGAAAGGAGTAAACAAAGCAATAAAATACTTAGCCGGCTCTACAGATAAGAGGTTCGTTTTGTCTAAAAGCCAAGGGGTGGACTTATAAATTTAACCTAACCTAATCTGTGCTTTCTTTCATACAGAATTGAAACATTTTTACAATAGTTGCCTTTAAAACTGTGCATTAGCATTTCTTAAAAATTTAAATTAAAGTTTATCAACCTGTAGTTTGGGGACTTCTTCAAAGTCTCAGTTACATCACGTGATGTCCCCAAACTTCAGCTAATTCTCCCGCGAGAAGATTAAGTTATCAGGAAACACGTCAGAGATGCGAAGCGTGGCCGAGATGAGTGAGTAATTACGTGACCGAATAGTACTGGCACATGTCACGTGACACATTGGAAGCGGACGCGGACGAAGAAGTTTTCGTCGCGGAGCGGCACAAAGCTTAAGCAATGGCGTCTTCGAACGGGTACACTCGGTAAGTAATCCGACAATTTTTTGTTTATAGCATATTTTATATCGATCATTTCAACAAATTATACGTGTTTTGGAAATATTCGAGTGAAATTAGTCTAGATTTAGTTAATTTTATGGAAGTAAACCTCTCAAATAGTCGTACCCCCTAAACTGTACAAGTGCCCCCGTTCCATTCTAAAAATATATATCTGTTTCTCTCTTCTAATCTAACTTTTCTTTTTCCTTTCCTTTTTAGTTACAAGTAGGTTTAAGTTAGAAATTAAGTATCTCTGTGTAACGCGAAAGTTCTTGCTCGACTGTGAATCGAAATAGGTGTTTTGTTCTTTTGTTTGAAGTAAGGAATCAGGAGGTCGGAATCAACAAGAACCTTTCCTGTATATGTTCACAAGAAAAAATAAAGCACGTCTTATTTGTTTTATTTACCCGTCTCTTTGTGAAAAATCAACCCTCACCACGTGCTTATTACAACAGCGGACTTATCGAATGTCCCGTGTATCGCTCTCGTTGAGTTATCGGAAGAGCTCAGAATAGGTCCCCTGATGCTATTCTCACTAAATTTCACAATGTGCCTCACTTACGTAAAAAGTTACCCACTAAAAAACTTCACCATCAAAACAAAAAATAGTAATCAAATCTAATCATTACAACACAAGCCAGTTAAATTACCACATATTGATACAAAAGGTAAACTTTCCCATGACATTTATAAATCATAGAGTGTATATAGTTGATTAATTTTGTTTATTTTTTAGTAACTGAATCATCACATGGAAACACAATTAGATTCTTCTGTGACAGATGCGAGAGCAGTTCATCAGCAGGAAATTCTTAAGTTTATTTAGTGAGGGATTCGGAACTTGTGTGGAGCCTCTCATTGCTACCATTCTTACTTAAAATGCATTACCAATGCATTTTTTGAAATATTTAATCAGCCATAACTTTTTCTCTGATTAGATATGAACCCATTACTAGTCTCCACCTTGTAGTCTCATTTAAGCTTGATTGAAAAATAATGTAATATCTGTAATATACCTTTGGAATTATTAATTTTAAAATAAATATTTTTATTTTGTCGTGTTATTAATTTGTTTAGAAATTATTAATATTATATATATATAATATTTATATATATTGGTGTTTTATTCTTAATTGACATCTGTGTCAATGGAACGTGCCATTGACTGCATAGTAATATGTAAGCAAAATATTAAGTTTTTGCCATTTTTTATTTTTAATAATTTTTTTTGTTCTGGCATTTATTCTACAAATTAAAATAGGAAATAATCGTAAACATAATTCATAAAGTCTTGTAATTAGTAATTCTTTTTGCTGTTCTAGAAAAACAGCTATAATCCTTTTGTGGTTTTGGCGTGGTGGTTGCTTTTATCTTTGGTCGGTGGAAGAAACGAACGAGACGAGATCGTAACAAAAACTAAACCTTTATTGTTCTTCTCGCGTACTAGGTACAGCACATGTCTCGACGACGCGGCTAACAAAGGACAACTGGTTTTCGACTGTCTTTGTGGGGTGAGTTCGAATTTATTCCAGGAAGTGGTGACTCATATGCCCGGGGGTAATTGCTTGTCTTTTACAACCGTTAAGGATACAGATGTGAAAGGCGGCGTTCGCCACACTTTATTAATAAAGCGTTAATAGGAGAAAATGAGCTAAATACAATCAAACGCCATCAACTGCCAAAAAATGGCTTATTACCGATTTTAAAGCATTGTGGCGTGACCATACTGTTATCGATAGATCATGATGGAAGTAAACTAATGCCTAAGACACTCGATCACGTGTTTTTCTATAAGCTAGCCAATCAGCCATTGAAAGAGTAGGCTAACGAAAATGACGAATGGTTGAAAATGGGACAATTTCACGACGTTGTGAAGCGCTGTTTTGTTCAAACAATTCTGTACTTTTTTTAAAAACTCTCCGCCCTGTTTGCACTAAGAAGGCCTCTTTTAGCAAGCCCATTATGGGTTCGGCCAGGCTCACAACGGGGCGACCGGGTGGTGAGGAACGAGGCCCGACATATCCGAACGGACCACCCCCCTGGGGAAGGTTCTAGATAGAATCCTCAGTGATAGAGTACTGTACCATTTAAAGTGGAGAGGAATGCTGCATCCACAACAATATGGATTCCTGCCGGACATGTCGACCTGCCGCGTATTACATCGGGCGGTTGATCTTGTTCGCCATAACCGCCAGCAGGGCCTCCACACGTCGCTCGTTTTGATAGACGTTGAGGGGGCTTTCGACAATAGAGAGGTTGAGGCGCACGTTTTAAACGTGTAAACGTGTACGTGTGACGTTCGGCGCCGCTTTCCCGTAAGCCTAAAAGTTTGACGATGGTGTTTGGAATGTCGAGCGTGATTCCACCGACTATCCAAACACCATTGTCAAACTTTTAGGCTTACGGGAAAGCGGCGCCNATCCAAACACCATTGTCAAACTTTTAGGCTTACGGGAAAGCGGCGCCGAACGTCACACGTACACGTTTAAAACGTGCGCCTCAACCTCTCTATAATGTTTGGTGGCCATCCACCGTGGGTGAACTTCGGAAGGCGAACCTGCCGACCACCCTCGTATCACTTAACAGGAGTTTCCTGAGTGACCACACGGTAGTTTATCAGACACCAAGTGCCAGGTATGAAAGGACACTGGAAAGGGGCTGTCCGCAGAGGTCCTGTATAGGGCCCCTACTATGGAACGTTCTAGCAGACACGGCGCTGCGACTAGTCCTTCCGGACGATGTCCAGCTGCAAGCCTATGCAGATGATCTGTTGCTAGTAGTTGCAGGCTATAGTCGACGCGATATGGAGCTTCGCGGCAACGAAGCAATAGAACGGCTTGTTCGCTGGGGAGAGCTGCACAGCCTATCCTTCAGCCCCGAGAAATCGGAGGCCCTGACGGTAGCCCGGACTGGAGTGTTGGCTCGCCGACCAATATACCGAATTCGGGACAACCCCATCCAAAGGGTGAACGAGTTAAAGTACCTCGGTGTTATCATCGTTCAGACACTATGCTGGACGCCACATCTGAGGAGTGTCCGAAAGAGGACAAACCTTACGATAGCGGCATTATCGACACTAGCTAGACAGGATTATGGTCTTTGCGGAGAAGCGCTTCGAGTCATCTACAAGATGAGCGTAGAGCATGTTATCTGCTATACCTGTGGTGTATGGTGGAAAGATTCCGCCAACGTCAAGCAGAGCAGGACGCTGCTGACGATCCAGACCCCCGCTGCACTGCGGATCACGAGAGCGTACAGAAGTGTGTCGACGGAGGCGATCCTGGTCTTGGCTGGGTTGCTTCCACTGCCTCTGGTAGTCAGCAAAGAGGCAGCTTTCTACAGAACAACAGTGGAAGGTATAGAAGCTGTGCATTATAATCAGATGTACCCAGCCACTTAGACGTCGGACAGACGTACAGTATATCCAGCCCATAGGATCGGACTTGACTGGGATGTCGGTGAACCGACAGGAAGCGGTGTTGAAATATACACCAATGGCTCTAAAGATGGTAGCTCAGTAGGTACTGCGTCTTCTCTGACGGAGTGCAAGTGTACTGGCAGTCAGTCAGGAAGCGTTCGTGTTCCAGGCGGAACTGGTGGCCCTGGAGGGGGCGTCTCAGTGGATCCTATCACGGTTTACTCAGCCAGTCGTCGCTTCAGGCCCTGAGTGACGGGTACCATCGCGATCCGCTGGTACAGGAGATCAGAGGTAGGGTACTGAGGGCGAGGCACGAACGACACGTTGTCCTGCGGTGGATCCGAGGCCACACCGGGATCCCGGGCAACGAGCGTACAGATCAGCTGGCAAAGGCGATAGCCAGTGGCCCATTTGTAACGAGGATGGTGGAATTCTCGACTACATACATAAAAGGTACTCTACTGCAACGATCGATGACAAACTGGCAAGAGAGCTGGACTCAAAAGCACAAAAATTGAGTATGATGGTATATTAATATTAAAAGTAACCAACTATAGAAATAGTACATTTTTTGAAGGAGCTTCAGTACGTTTTGAAATTTCATTGTGGCAACGTGACGCAAATACTGACCAGCCACGGGGAAGTTTCCCCACTTCAAGTCCAAGTTTGGACAAGGAGATGGTAGCTGCGGCTGGGGGTGTCCTCGCGGTGACGCGAGACATTATGTACTTGACTGTCCTCTCACTGAGGATTTCCGCCGAGGGGCTGACCAAGTCGACTGGTCTAAGCTGCCTGAACAAGTACTTCGAGCGCTAGCAGCTAGTAAAAGAAACTTAAAGAAACTAAAGGAATTGATGGAAAAAGTCATAGATCTTGATCTGTAAGCCTAGTGGACGTTCTCACTCATTTCGGTATGCTACTCAATGTTCGCTTTTCTGTAACTTTTCTCCCGAACCCTTTAGCACCTTGCAGTCTCTCTTCGTACTTTCTCTTCTTTCTTTTTCTCTCTCGAGCACTGCCTTCCACGTGCTTTCCTTTCGGGATCTCTCTCTCTGAGGGTGCATATACTTTTCGTTTTGTATAGATCGATCTGTAAAATCAGATCAGTCCTTGTCACGTGATACAGATAGCTTCTGTCATGGCGGAAAGTATACGAGTAGGATCGAAGATGGCGGCAAGTTTAGGAATCATTTTAGAAATATTATCGGAATTAGATTCAGAATCCGAGGAAGAAGAATTAATTTTGGTTATTTATTTAACACAATATAAAAGTAAGAAAAAAAGAAATCGGTATGCAAAATAACTATGTTTCAGAGGTTGCATTAGAATATAGGCCAAATGTTTTTAAAGAACACTTTCGAGTAAGTCGAACTACTTTCGAAAATTTACTGAAGGATCTTGTTCCTATTTTATTACAATCAAAAGAAATAGTAATAGGAAAAGGAAGAAATGCACTGTCAGTTGATCAGCAACTTTTAATTTCACTGTGGCTTCTTGCCAACCAAGAATCTTTCAGGTAAGCAAAACGACAATTTTACTGATTGAGATAATTCTGTACTAAGTGCACTATTCTGTTTTCACACATATTACAGAGGAGTTGGAGACAGATTTGGAGTTTGTCGGAGGACTGCGTGGAGATGCCTGATGAGAATTGTTAGAGCTATAAATGTTCTGAATACACAAAGCCATATTATAAATTGGCCTTCATCTCAAAAGGCAAGGAAAACTGCTCAGACGTTTGCTATGAAATATGGTATTACTGGAGTTATTGGCTGTCTAGATGAGAAGCATGTAGCAATAAAGGCCCCTTTAGAGGAACCCCAAGCATATATAAATAGAAAAGGATTTCACTCCTTGGTTCTGCAGGGAGTATGTGATGAGAAAATGTGCTTTATTGATTGTTACATTGGTGAAGTTGGCTCTGTTCACGACTGCACAATATTTAAGAGATCTGAAGTGTATCACAGAGTTTGCAGTGGTGATGGCTTTCCACATGCAGATTTTCATATCATAGGAGATGGTGCATACCAACTTTCAAAGCATTTAATAGTCCCCTATAGAGACAAAATGGTTTTTTTATCATCTAAAATTATGTTTAATAATAAGTTTTCATGTCGACAGACTAATCAGAGAGCATTTGCTCATCTAGTTGGTCGGTTTAGAAGGCTGACGTTTTTAGATATGTCTCGCATGGACTTAATGGTACAGCTTACAGCTGCATGTTGTACAGTACTTTACGTAACATTTGTGTTCTACAGAATGATGAATCAGTATGGAGTAATGATGAAGAGAGAGTAGAAAATGGAGTGCAAATAACAGAAGTGGAAGAAAATGTGGCAGAGGAGATAACATATGAACAAGACCGAGAAATGGGATATTTAAAGAGAGAGCAGATAATGTTAGAAATAATGTCACAAGCAAACAGATACAGAATAAATTAATCAGCTCCTCAATTCATATTTTTCTAAACTAAATTCATTAGTGAAATTATGTATATTAAAACCAATTAAAATAAATTATTGTGTTAAACTTTTGCTTTGTCTGAATCTGTTACATTATAGCTCAATAACATTATAATTTCTCAATATAAGCAGGGGAAATTCATGAAAAGCTAATCAGTACAGTGAAAATTGTTCTTGTCTCCCTTGTACGTTATTTCTTGATGTAGTATGTACCATAAATAATTGTGAAACAGCATTTTATAATATGTACAGTAATACCCCGAACTTACGCGATAGGTGGGACCAAGCGGTAACCGCGTAAGTCGAATTCGCGTAAGTCGGGGTATAATTTCCCATATAAATACATACAATTTTTAATTGGGCCGGAGACTAAAGAAAACAATTTAGAAAAAAATGTTTAATAAAATCTTAGATAATACATATGTATAACAAATTAGGCCTATATTATTTTACAATTTTTCACATTTACTTGATTATTACGCCATAATTTTAACATTGTTTCTATCTCAGCGATAATATTGTGACGTTTACGAATGATGCTTGAATTTAAAGATTGAGCATTTTTCACAGCTTCGAGAATTTTTTCTTTGCCTTTTATAATTGTTCTGACCGACAATTCCGGTAGATCAAACTTCTTTGCCAATTCACAAATTTTCATTTTTGTATCGAAGTCTTTAATAATG
>NW_019384435.1:31293-70100 GCF_000671375.1 Centruroides sculpturatus
CAAGTCGATTTTACTACCAAAAAAATTCATGGATTAAATTTTATAGACGAATATATATTAATAATTGTCAACCACATCCGATATTAGTACAAATTGTAAACATTATTATCGCAAATTAATTTTATAATTTAATAATTTAAAAGAATTTATTAAACTTTGTCTTATTTTAAGTCGTCATATTTTAATTTACTTGGATATTAAAACAATAAATTTTTGAAAATGTAAAAGAAAATGATATAGAGTATCGAGATGTTTTATGAAAACGGAAGAAATGAATTGAGAAGTTTTCTAAATATTAAAATTATTTATAATTTTGATTTACTCGAGAAATTTTTGATCTGAAAATAATTTATAACCTGAAAAATTAATTTTTTAGGTTGTAAATAATAAAAGTTAATAAGGTTATAGAAAATAATTCTTCCAAACATTCACGAGACATTGTTCTCACACACGTTTAGGTCGGCCTACGCAGTCTGACACTGTGCCAGGAAAATCAAATGGTTTTTCAATTCTACTCAGGTGGTCGATACAGGTCGCCGAAGCTGTTAAATTGTCCCCCATAAACTACCAAAAATTATAAAGGTCAGGCATGCATGATTACTCCTTTGAGAATTAACCTGAAGAATATGGCCGATTCTACTCAGGTGGTCGGTACAGTTCGCCAAAACTGTTAAATTTCCCCCCCACACATCCAGGAATGACTCAAAATCAGGCATGCATGGTTACTCCTTTGAGGATTAACCCATGGTGTATAGCAGCCTTTATAGGAGAAGGACGTGTGTTATCCCACCCAACAGTATGCATAAAGAAACAAGCCGAAAAAAGGGACAAAACCCCAGATATCCCTATTTCTATCTTATCTACCATTTTTTCTGTCTTCTTAATTCTATCCCTTTTTCTGTTATTAGTGTTTAAGGTTAGTTTTAAGATTCCGGGTTATATTGTCGCAATCGTGATCTGTATTGTACACATGCTTTGGATACAGAGAACTATTATTATCGCTGTAATTTCGCATGCTACTGTTTGTACCGTGAAGTTGGAATCCCCCGAAATAGAATCTGTATAAAGACGCGAAATAGCTTAATTGGAAAATTATATCAACTTTTGTTACTTTATCCTGTCTGCCTTTGTAGCGAATTCTAATTTAGCACACTTACACCATAAACAAAAACACGCGCAGTGCAAGTCAAAACACGTCGCGTTAATAACGCAAAGCGTCAACTATCGGTCCAAGGTCACACGCACCGGCGCCGACTGAGTACGAAAGTTGAGATCCGTATCCGTATCCGCGGATATACATTTTTAACGATCCGGCACATCACTAATTGCAAATAACCTAATCAACACTTTCATTTATATTATTGTTATCTCTTTTATAATTATTGTAGGTTGATAGGCAAATAGGTATTTTGTAGCACTTGAACGTTATTTGGGGAATATATCTGTTGGTAGGAAACTGGGTTATACCGGGACAAGGTTCAAATTTCAATCATAATAGAAGATTTCCTTTCTGCGAGGTTTGCAAAAACAAGGTACGCTCTTACATCGGGATTACTGTTTAATAAAGATTGAAATAGCTTTGAATTTTAGTAAAGCAAAACACACAGTTTTGACTTCTTAATGAAAAACAAATTATAATTATTTAAAAATCAAATATGAATAGTAAATTAATTTGCTCTGTTAGTAATTTATTCTTAATTTGGTTAACATTATATAAAGGGGATGGCAAATTACATCTAAGCGGTCTTTTTCGTTTTTTACTTTTTCAGTCCCATAGGCACTAAAATGGCTTACCAAGGTCCACGGACTGGTCGCGTGGAATGGAGAACTCCACGCGACCAGTCTGGTTTTCTTCACGTATCTATGGCTGCGTACACACTAGGCGTTTTTAAACGCGCGCTTTTGGCCACGCGCGCGTTTATAGATTTTTCTTAAAACGCGCGTTTTGAGGGGGCTTTGAGATATATGTGCTGCCATGTTACTGTACATTCGATCGCGCGTTTTGCGGGCGTCAGCCGAGCGCTTTGAGATATATGTGCTGCCATGTTACTGTACATTCGATCGCGCGTTTTCGGGTAGAGTGGACGTACGTTGGCCGAAATGGAGAACGATCATTTCGATACTGATCTATTTATTGATGAAATCTAAAAGAGATCAACCATTGTCAAAGGATTTTACAGATATTTTAAAAGAATTAAAAAACTTGGGTTTATTTTGTCTTAGTTTTGGATACAACGTCGCAAACATTCCATGCGTCAGTCTATCTCGTAATATTGGGTGCACCCAAAATTCTCTTTGCCTCTGCCATCGTCTTTTATAGCGACGATGGAGGAGGCACACGCAAGCAATTACTTTCACGTCCATTTCCAAACTGAGCCAGTGCTAACGCCGAACTAACGCGCGTTTAACGCAACAGAAAACGCCTAATGTGTACAAACGCGCGTTTAAAAACGCCTAGTGTGTACGCAGCCTACACAGGCCTGTTTCCCCATGTAAAGTTCTTACGGGAGGTATCTTTTGGCAAATTGCCCGTGTTACGTTGCCATCTGCCATTAATCCAACATTTTCATCAACTCCATTGTCATTAAATCGATTGGCTAGGTATGGGCACGACATTTCGCCGCAGGTATTTTTGGGGATGGCCAGACCATTCCCAAAAATACCTGCGTTTTGACCTCCTGTTTTCGATCACGGGTCTTCCAGAGTAGCGACTGATCTCTTGATCCCTTCGGCAATCCGTCCATCTAGTAAACGAGCAAAATTTTGGAAATTGCTCTTCTTAAATACCTTGTTCTGTTATAATTATTCAATTAATGCCATCTTTTAGTACGTAAAACGTGATCGTTTTACGTATTATGTATTTGAAAAAACAAAAATAAATCAGCAACGAGTTGCTTAACTTTCTCGACATTTAAAATGTCGGTGGCGCCATCTGTATCATATAAAAACTTTTTATATTTTTAACTATTATAAAATGGCAAAAAGCTTAATTTTACGGTAGCGATGGGTTTTATAAAAAATTGTAAATGCTAATAACGAGTAAAATCGTCATTAAGTCCGAACCTACTGGAGATACACATGATCCCTATTATTTCCCTACCCCCTCTGACCTATTGGCTTCTTTGTGCTCTCTGAGCGGAAGGGCCTAAAACCACAAAAAAACCCTTCGACCTTTAAGCACCGAAATTTAATAGCATCAATCCCCTGATAAATAAACTTCCCTGCAAAATTTCAGAAATTTTCGACAAAAAGCATAGGAATTAAGCTTCAAAGAGGGTGAACAAAATCGTGCCCCCACACATCATACATACAGAAATTACTCCCAATTTTTTTCGCGTTTCAAGGTGTTTTATGGAAATTAAACCATTTCACTCTGATACTATCGTTTTGCACTTTTACTTCAGTGTAGCTGGACCGTTACAGGCTGGCCTCTCAATAGGATTGGCCAGTATGACAAGGTAACTATGTCACGAACACAATAAATTAGATCGGAACTAGCTCACCACGAAGCTAGGTTGACACCGTATCGCGCGGCCATCTTGTCGACTATTTATTTTACTGTAATAGCGATGCTTAAAACATTTGTTAATTCCGGATTAAAATGTACCTCTGTCAAATAAAATTAGTTCTTCCACATTCGTTAACAAAACGTCATAGTAGCATTTTATTTGATTCTGACAAAAATCTAATTCAACACAACGGAAATTTCCGAGAGTCAACGTTTTCAATCTATCAAAATATCTTGGCAACGGATTCTTTTGTATTGACAATCGAATATGTCGTCAAATAAAATAGGTTATAGGTTATACGTACTTTGATTATATTAAAAGATAATTTTGTGTAAGGGCTCTTAATCTAGATAAGTTTGTAGCAAGGACTAAGCCTTAATAAATTCAATAAATTTGGGATAATTAAGCCAATTTCCTCGCATTTACGAAATTTTTAAAATCGATTAAATTTGAAGGTTTGAAATTTCACTTACAAAACGGAATTTCATAGAATTTATGCTAAAATTCAACATTTTATCATATTTATACTAAAATATGTTTCGATAATCCGAATACAATCATTCTTGTTTGTTTTGAGAAAAGAATTAAACTTTTTGTATATTGTTTCTTCCTAAAAGAAAAATATACAATTCATGCAGGGGAAAAAATAAATTTGTGCAACTAGGTCTAAACCATTCAAAATCGATTTTTGTTATCTCCAATACAGGAACAATCGATTTTTATCTGTGTGAACATCTTAAAATTTATTTTATTCGTGCGCTCTCACGATGATGATCAACAAACTCCCATTCGCCAACTGGCGAATCTAATATCTGTACGATCATCATGTTTCAAAACTATTACAGTAATAATGTTATGTCATACACTAAAATAATTTTTATTAATTTTATTTCCATTAAAGTTTTTTTGATACATTAGTTTGGTAGGTGCCTTACTAATGTACTATACCACTACGAATAAATCTAAGAAATATAACAGAGAATAGGGAAATTATCAAATTTCTTAAGCATAAATAATTAGATTTTCAGTCGAATCAATGTTACTTCGAAGTTTAATCCATTAAAAAAAACAACAGAGCTATTACATTTTGTATTACACCATATTGTACATATCAATATTTACATTTTCGTTTGATTATATCAAAAGGTTAAACGCCTTGCTAGCATTTATTTTAATAGCCGGATGTAATATTCATGCATATTTGTTTTTAAAACGTACAATATATTCTATAGGAATTTTTTAAATACAAATAAAATTTAATGATTGTGTTAAAAATTCATAAAATGGAAACATTCTAAACTGTAGTAAATTCACCTACAAACGCCATTTCAACCAATCAATTTCTGAAGTTTCAGTGTTATAAAAAGAGGAATAAACCAAAAAATACACTAAATAAATATATTTAGTGTATTTTTTGGTTTATTCCTCTTTTTATTAAATTATTATAAAGAAAACCCACGGGCCGTTAATTTATCGGAAGAGGTTGCTGCGAGTTCGGAAACCGCAATATACGCTAATCTTTACAGAAACGGGCGATATAATCTAACATAGATAACCCCAAGATTCTATTTTTAAGTATTTCTATTAATAATAATCCTATTTTAATGAGTTAATCTTAACGATTTATCGTGTAAGATAAAAATGCTGCTGTCAAAGGAGCGATCTCGCCTGATTAAAAAAAAATCTGGAATAAATTAATACATAATTTTCTGATTAGATGCCATCATCGTTCGAACTATAGCGAACGTTGAACTTGCCATTATGTAAACTTAGACAACCGATCAAAAATGCGTTTTAATATTCAATCAAATTGAAATCTTACGATTCTATACTCGAAATTATTCTTTTACTGCTTTGCATTATCGCTTAAAAATAAAATAAAATAAGCTAATGCAAAACCCGGCGTTAACGGACACCTTCACAATATGTAATGGATTCTTCCAGTAATTATGAGACTCATTCAATACTATCGAATGGCGAGATCGTTTAATTACTCATAAAAACCATCTTATCCGGGATTGCACCTCTTTCTTCGTACAAATCGAACAATATAACTTGCCCATCCTGATCATTTCAAAGAACCGAAACGCCTATAATTCCTTCCGGCAATTTTAAAACTTAAAAAAGTCAAACTAATTTTTCCATTCTGATAAATTTTCAATAAGTGAATTAAATTTTAATTAACCCAAAAATTTAGTGTAGTTTCACGACACTAGATGTCGCGGCGTATCTGCCAAGACAATTTGCCAGCAGCAAGGCCGATCTGACATTAATAGCGTTAAGGAAAATGGTATTGTTAAAATACAAAAAGTTAGATTGAAAACAATTTCCGTTACCGGAACAGACAAAAATCTAGCATTATGATGGCCATCCATTCATTCACCGATAGTAATAAAGTTATTTTAAATACGGTAGGGAGCACGATGCGCTTTATGAAACGGCAAAGATAAAAGTCTACACACGAGTTATTTTTTTATTAGTAGAATAAAGTGGCGATAAGGAAAAGGAGAAACGACCTTATAATAAATAAAAGTGGAAGAGATTACGTTACTTTACAAAGTTTTGCGTTAAACACGAAACTCGGTGGTACACCTACACCAATAGTAATCGCGTGAAGTGCTATCGGCAGAACAAAAAACGAGTGATAAGAAACAAAGGTCGGTCGTGATTCCCGACACAGTGGATGAGTGTGGATCTAGTCATGATACAAGGCACATGGACCAGAGGCACAGTCATCCGTTGTGACAGGAGATTCCTCGGCTTGCGATCAACAGGTAGGCCTAAATGGGGTGGTGTGACGCTTTCGACAACGGAAGGTGGAATCGGGAGTCTTCCTGAAACTCGATCGACGTCGAAAACGTTAAAACGAAGTTGGTATCGGAGCCGTTAGTCCTTGAATTACTTTATAAATAACAAACGTTATTTCGCGACCGTTCCGACGAACGTTCTTACCCAACATGGCGGTAGACAAACAACGAACAGGCGAGACTTGCACACTAAACTTGAATGGACCGGTACCAGATTGAAAGACCCGTACGCAAATTACATCCCTTACGTGGTATCCACTACCCAATAGGAAATCTTGGTTCACCGTGGCGTAGCAGAGGTGGCTTTGGTATGTTGGCCCCGAGGCAAGTAACGCGGACGGCCAGGCGAGCCCGCACCGATGGTATGTGAGGCCCGCGAAGTTGTCGGCTCGCGGCCGACCGAGTCCTTGCCCCTTCGCAAGAATTACCAGACGTGCACCCCATTTCGGCGACACCATCCACTCCACTGCCCGCTCCGCTCGGCGCGTCCCGCTCTGCCAGCCCTAGCGCGCATGCGCAAACGACCACGACGAGTTTTCCAACTTTTTCCGCGAATCGAAAGCGAGTTTCGTCTGTTAATGACGCCCGACCGAAGTCGTAGTCCGAGTTTGGGGGGGAGTAGAGGCCAAACGTGGAAAAAAAAAGAAAAACCGCCAATAGAAACGGTCGCCATCCTTTATAGACGGTATGTCGCCTCGGCCGACTAAAATTGCGATAGGAATGGAAATGCGAATGTCTGAAAGCGTTCGACGTGCTAGTCAAAGTACAGGGCACGGGGAAAGAAAGGCGGGTTGAATTACTAGTCTCTACACCGCAAGCGGGAATATTAGACCCCTTGTGAGAGAGTAGAAGAAAATCGTGAGAGAGGTAGCCACACAAACCGGTTTTCCACAACACACAAAGAACTTTTTCCTCGTGCCTATAACACAACCTATAAATTCCTATTCCTGCCATCTAAACGTAAACCGTTTCTATTTTAACGGTAATGGACGATCGTTTAGTGCGTTCGCCTTCTTCTTCTACAATTGCCGGACCTAAAATGCCAGCGAAATTTTTCTGCAGCAGTTGGCGCTAATAGCTACAGGTGTCACGCGGCCCTATATTATCTAAGCGGCCAATCAGGTGACTACAAATTTTCGCGCGCTCGTAAAAAATAAAAAAAAAAAGAAAAATTCTGCAATCGTCGTTCTTCGAGAAAGATTCCTGGAAATTCAAATATTCCTAATGCTAGAGTGGAGCGTTCCTTTAACGAAACAATGCGTTTTTTTATGTTCTCCCTTGTTAGGTAGAAATATTCAGAAATTAAAGCTTACAGAAACAATAAAAAAAATCGTCTCTGTTTCTAAACCTTTGTTACTCGCACAGATTGCTATTGTTTATGTGAAAATAAAAACACTTAAAAATCTTCACACTTAAAAAATAATTAAGTTTTATTCGAAATAATCACGTCGTAACAATTGATCGAGAGTTATTTTATTTTCTCAATCGAATAATAAATTAAAACTTCGTTCCTTTTCTCGTTTAACACGAGAAAATCTTCGAACACGGGATTAAATTTTGTTGGAATTTTACTTTTTCTCGATAAAAATGTCTCCAGAACCCTGTCACGTGATCCGGAAGTTATAATAATTTTATACAATTCACCGATTTTACGCTTAAACAAACGAATCTTCGATATACGAATTTATGTTTTACTTTTAACTCGGAAGGGACTTTTTACTCTTTCGGATAAGATATTTGAAGTATTCGGAAAATGTTAATGGGTCCGAAAATCGTCTTGTAGTAACAATAGATGAATTCTATTATTAGAAACTGGGGAATAAACAAAGGATGAAATTTTATAGTTTAAAAAAATTAATTTATTATTATTAAAGTGTTAATTTTAACGAAATTACGAAACTGAAAGTCAGTTAAAATTTCATATTCGATATTTTAATAAAGAAAACTGTTAAAAATTAGATAATTCATATAAATAATAATAATAATAGGAGGTACTTTTAACAAAATAAAACGCCATAAATTTTAAAATTTGTCAGTTAACATTCCTGTGTTTACGATGAGAAAAAGGAATAATGCGGTTCGGTATTGAAGTGTTCCCTAAGGTTAAGGGGTCATTGTTAAGGCCAAAAGTAGGTCATTTTAAACACCTGGCCTACAAAATATCGGAGAAACACGCCCCGAGGTTTTGCCAAAATTTTCCGTTAATGTAAGTAAATTATTAGTAATTATTTGATCAATTAGGCTCAATACCCGTATGCTACAAGTAATTAACTCCTGACAGTCGACATTACCGCTAACGTTGTTATTTTAATACAAAACGTAACGTTTGATACAACTTTTAATAAATAAAAGTTAATGCACTCTACCGGTTCTTGGTAATACAAGTCAAAGAATTACCACACCTACTTACACCCGACTTATTGCCCCCCTTTTTTTAACGAAAATTGTGTTTCGGGAAAACACACGTAATTAGAATATGACGATTTTTTTTTTAATTTTTAGTATTCACAATTTCGAATTTGGTAACAATCAAGCGAAAAGTCGTAACTATTCCCATAGGCTTAAACAGTGTTAGATCATTGTACAGTGGATTAACTTCGATAATCGCCATCATCTATATAAAGCTTCTCGGGTTAACAAACGAAAAAAAGGAACAATGATCACCATAACAAATTATACTAGATCACGTATATAACAAAATTATGATTATGCAGACGTAATTTTCTAAGCTCGATTGCCTACTGTCGTATTGTTCATTTTCCATTATACATAACACACCAAGTAGTTTTTATGGGAATTGTTTATCTGTTTAAACTCACAAAATATAAATTATCTTTATTTTAATGGCTTATTATACGAATTATTTCATTTAAATACACGAAAACTTTGAGATTTTTGCCCCCGCATTCCAGAATTTTTCGACTTAACAATAAACTTTACTACGATAGCGTATGCCAGGCTAGTGGCCCCTGGCATTAATCGTCCCAATTATCTCTAGCATTTTATATAAAAAGAAATAATTCTTCAGAAAAGAAAACAGTTAGTTTTTAAATAAAAATTTATTAAGATAATGGAATTTTCTCTAGTAAAAGTGTCGTTTAAGTTCGATTGAAGAAAGATGGAATTCCACGGAAAATATTTGTATCTCGCTCAATCAGTGTAGTGTTGCTGGTCTTGTCTCACGGTGAGTAGAGTCGGTCGTTAAGACAGACAATCAGAGAGGGAAGTTGAGGGGAGTGTCCCTGGTATTCCTTATCATCGGTCTATGGTCTTCCTTAGAATTCTAAAACTCGCCACAGTACCTGAAGATACGTTGGATACACATAATAATTGTATTCGTGATATTGACCGTATCTGTAAAAAATAATACGATCCGCCATTTTAGAGCACGTCAAAATTACCTTTTTCTATCTTAATTTTTTCCTGTGTACCTGCACATTTACTTAAAAAATAAATAAAATATAATATACAATCATTTTATTTTTTACATCTAATAAAATTTAATAATATATTTAATGAAGANAATCTTGTAATCCATTACAGGTCTTTACTTTTTGGCTTGAAGGTTGGAGAGCTAGAATGTGTTGTTTCCTTGTCAACAATTAAACGTATTTCTTCGTTATTTACTGTAAGCTTAAGTTCGACCATGGAAGCCGCCATCTTTAATCTCTTTTATCCGATCCAAACGATCCTACCCTCCTCTAGGATTAGTTTGATCGAGATCCAGTTGATTCTAGATGGCGTTTGTATACGCAAATAGAGATCGATCGGATTGCAGTAGTTCGTTTGTATATACGATTTATACGATCGAAGTGATCTTGGATCAGTTTGATCCCAAAAGTATATGCACCCTGACTGTATTTCTGCCTCAGGGCTTCACACCCTCCTTTGTTTTTCACATGTTCTCAGAATTGGTAGTCTTACCCCCCACAGGAGAAGGATTAAGAAAGAACGTTCTAGAAAGAATTTTAGAACAAAGAGACAGGAAAGAACTTAAAACTAAATCAAAGAAAAATTAATATATACAAAATATACAACGATATATGGCCGGCGGCCACAATATAATACAGTAATATCCCGAACTTACGTGATAGGTAGAACCGAGCGATAACCGCGTAAGTCGGGGTATAATTTTGCAATATGTGTAAATCCAAGTCGGATGTATGTAAGCTAATAAATGTTCTCGTTAATCTTATCTCGTCTTTTGATTCGTTCACGGTTACAAGAAATCACCACATAGAGTCTCTCAAATCTCCATAGATATAACAAACACAGAAATAAATAACAAAATAAATTGTAGCTATGCGTCGATGCCGTGCGACACGTCCGAACATGTAAGGTGAACAATAGTGTGGGGGAGTGAGTAATCAAGAGTGCGTGGCGTTCAAATAAAAGACGAATCGACGAGATTTGAAAATCGCGTAACTCCGGGTTCGCATAAGTCGGGGTATTACTGTACATATATAAAAATATGTTCTGTGCTACGTGTTTCTTTATCTTCTGCAGTTCATCTAAATTACTTGTCCAATTCGGGAACAGACAACAATATTAACTGGATAATTACTGCTTATTCATTCAAAAATCCAACCGTAATTTCATTCAGTTTTCGCGTAAGAAGTGACTTTCACGTTTTTCTCACTTTTCACTAGTAGCGCTGCCGCGAACATTGGTACACCACACACCTTACGGCAGTTTTCCATCTTAATCTGAGGATATGTGGAGTTTTCCGCGCTTTTTTTACGCGTCTAACATTTAAATAGGAGCAATTTTCCATTGAAGGTCCACCCGGAAAACAGATCGCTTATGAGTTGCATTGCCTTATCTCAGCAATCCATTCTTTATTTTTTTTCCTCTCTGAGCACTAAACGGGTTCTTTTAATAATACCATCATGGTTCGGCCAGACTTTCAACGGGGTGCAGGTGGTGAGAGACGAGGCCTGACATATCTGAGATAGACCACATCCCGAAAAATTCCCGGATTTGTTCGATTCTGGGTCCCCTAAAGCGATAGGCTGAAGCCTTAACCTATTCATTAGTTTATACTAATGCTTTATATGCCGGCCATCCGGCCGGCATATAAGTTTATACTAATGAATGTAAAAATAAATGCGGGTTTGGAAAAATCCTCTGTAAAAAGATTTTGATACTTTATCAAGCTTAAAACCATAAATCTAATAGACTATTTATTTATATTTTTAATTACGAATCTTAATTAAATAAATATGCAAACTTTTATTAGTACAGCTTTCTTAAATCATGTTCTAAATCAGGGGTTCCAGCGGTTTAGTCGCTAGAGATCCCCAAGGGGTCAATCGATTTATCTAGGGGGTTGATAAATTACTAGCAGTTGTTTGGAGTCGATAAAAATTTATTTTGATTACATTTTAATTACAAGTAATGTCTGGTTTGTCCTGTGAGTATTTGATACAAATCGTTTTCTTTTGTGTCCCCCATTTACGAAAAGAAATTTTCCATACGAGAACCGACCGATATTTACGAAAACAAAACATTCTGAACAACTTTTACGCCAATTCTGATGACTTGTAAAGTAAGTTCCGGTTATTATTTCATTTGCTTTATTCACGCTGTCTTGTTTCACAGAACACGCACCATCGCTCACGTGACTGCACGAAGACTGACAACAATCAACTCCCTCCCAATACCAGTCATCCAGTCTTTTCTGTCAGTGATTACAATTTCATTGATTAAAAATCAATTTACTTTTATTTCCTCACTTACTTTTAAATAGAGAAATGTCCCCACGCATTGACTCGTCTTACTTCGTATTTGATTTTTACATTTTCGTATCATTTTCTTTTACTGTATATTGCAAATAGTGATGTGCCGGATATCCGTATCCGTATCCGCGGATATCCGAGGGAAAAAAGATCCGTATCCGTTACTTTTTTAGCGGATCTTTAACGGATCTTTTATCTTAATGAATTTCATTACTTATATGAAATTTTAAAGATAAGTAGCAATAGCACATTCGTCATTTACTATCGTAAAATATTTCCATATTACACTACTAAATTTTTTTGTTGACATTGTTTTTATTTTAATTTAACTCAACACTTTCCAAAAACACAAACGTAATCTACGCTATCCCGTGTCACACTAGCCACAAACCAGTGTTTCCCAACGTGGGGCCCACGCCCCACAGGGGGCAATTGGATTGCTAAGGAGGGCAATTCGAAAATGGACTTGTCCAGAGTTTAAGTTAACCGCATAGCCGCTGTATATGTTAGGGAGACATAAGAATTTTAGAAAGGCTTAGGTGGGGCATAGCACAAAAAAGGTTGGGAAACACTGCACTAAACTATTGTGGCAGTACGCTATATTTTTGTAAATATTAATTTTAGTTTAGTTTCGTTTCTTCTTTCTACCCTTTGTTCTATTGTTCTATTTTCTTCTAGACCTTTCTTATCTATTCCCTGTCCCTTGGGTGGGATGAGCAATTCCTAGAAATTTAAGGAGCAAAGGTGTATAACAGGAGCCGGAGAAAAAAGAGAAGTGACATAGCAGATCATTCGTAAACTGGACGGCAGAGTGTACGGACAAGGTGAGAATACTGGGAGTCGTATTTTCAATGACCGGATAGTTCAGAAATAAGTTCAGAAAAAAGATCCTGTTTTAAGGTCGTATTGATGACTGTGGAAGGAAAAATCCTAATTATTGAAGAAGAGAACTGACCAGGCTGCTATACACCATGGGTTAATCCTTTGAGACTGCCTGTCCTTGAGGAACTTCCGAATTTCCTATCGCCCAAAAACGAAGAAAACCTCTCAGCAGAGGGTGGGGCAGCTTGCCCCGGGCGCCACTGGCAGAGGGGAGCCTAATGGTTTCCAAGAATAACAAAATTTGTTTCTGGAGGGGGAGGGGCGCCAATATAGTNCGGCAATTTTAAAACTTAAAAAAGTCAAACTAATTTTTCCATTCTGATAAATTTTCAATAAGTGAATTAAATTTTAATTAACCCAAAAATTTAGTGTAGTTTCACGACACTAGATGTCGCGGCGTATCTGCCAAGACAATTTGCCAGCAGCAAGGCCGATCTGACATTAATAGCGTTAAGGAAAATGGTATTGTTAAAATACAAAAAGTTAGATTGAAAACAATTTCCGTTACCGGAACAGACAAAAATCTAGCATTATGATGGCCATCCATTCATTCACCGATAGTAATAAAGTTATTTTAAATACGGTAGGGAGCACGATGCGCTTTATGAAACGGCAAAGATAAAAGTCTACACACGAGTTATTTTTTTATTAGTAGAATAAAGTGGCGATAAGGAAAAGGAGAAACGACCTTATAATAAATAAAAGTGGAAGAGATTACGTTACTTTACAAAGTTTTGCGTTAAACACGAAACTCGGTGGTACACCTACACCAATAGTAATCGCGTGAAGTGCTATCGGCAGAACAAAAAACGAGTGATAAGAAACAAAGGTCGGTCGTGATTCCCGACACAGTGGATGAGTGTGGATCTAGTCATGATACAAGGCACATGGACCAGAGGCACAGTCATCCGTTGTGACAGGAGATTCCTCGGCTTGCGATCAACAGGTAGGCCTAAATGGGGTGGTGTGACGCTTTCGACAACGGAAGGTGGAATCGGGAGTCTTCCTGAAACTCGATCGACGTCGAAAACGTTAAAACGAAGTTGGTATCGGAGCCGTTAGTCCTTGAATTACTTTATAAATAACAAACGTTATTTCGCGACCGTTCCGACGAACGTTCTTACCCAACATGGCGGTAGACAAACAACGAACAGGCGAGACTTGCACACTAAACTTGAATGGACCGGTACCAGATTGAAAGACCCGTACGCAAATTACATCCCTTACGTGGTATCCACTACCCAATAGGAAATCTTGGTTCACCGTGGCGTAGCAGAGGTGGCTTTGGTATGTTGGCCCCGAGGCAAGTAACGCGGACGGCCAGGCGAGCCCGCACCGATGGTATGTGAGGCCCGCGAAGTTGTCGGCTCGCGGCCGACCGAGTCCTTGCCCCTTCGCAAGAATTACCAGACGTGCACCCCATTTCGGCGACACCATCCACTCCACTGCCCGCTCCGCTCGGCGCGTCCCGCTCTGCCAGCCCTAGCGCGCATGCGCAAACGACCACGACGAGTTTTCCAACTTTTTCCGCGAATCGAAAGCGAGTTTCGTCTGTTAATGACGCCCGACCGAAGTCGTAGTCCGAGTTTGGGGGGGAGTAGAGGCCAAACGTGGAAAAAAAAAGAAAAACCGCCAATAGAAACGGTCGCCATCCTTTATAGACGGTATGTCGCCTCGGCCGACTAAAATTGCGATAGGAATGGAAATGCGAATGTCTGAAAGCGTTCGACGTGCTAGTCAAAGTACAGGGCACGGGGAAAGAAAGGCGGGTTGAATTACTAGTCTCTACACCGCAAGCGGGAATATTAGACCCCTTGTGAGAGAGTAGAAGAAAATCGTGAGAGAGGTAGCCACACAAACCGGTTTTCCACAACACACAAAGAACTTTTTCCTCGTGCCTATAACACAACCTATAAATTCCTATTCCTGCCATCTAAACGTAAACCGTTTCTATTTTAACGGTAATGGACGATCGTTTAGTGCGTTCGCCTTCTTCTTCTACAATTGCCGGACCTAAAATGCCAGCGAAATTTTTCTGCAGCAGTTGGCGCTAATAGCTACAGGTGTCACGCGGCCCTATATTATCTAAGCGGCCAATCAGGTGACTACAAATTTTCGCGCGCTCGTAAAAAATAAAAAAAAAAAGAAAAATTCTGCAATCGTCGTTCTTCGAGAAAGATTCCTGGAAATTCAAATATTCCTAATGCTAGAGTGGAGCGTTCCTTTAACGAAACAATGCGTTTTTTTATGTTCTCCCTTGTTAGGTAGAAATATTCAGAAATTAAAGCTTACAGAAACAATAAAAAAAATCGTCTCTGTTTCTAAACCTTTGTTACTCGCACAGATTGCTATTGTTTATGTGAAAATAAAAACACTTAAAAATCTTCACACTTAAAAAATAATTAAGTTTTATTCGAAATAATCACGTCGTAACAATTGATCGAGAGTTATTTTATTTTCTCAATCGAATAATAAATTAAAACTTCGTTCCTTTTCTCGTTTAACACGAGAAAATCTTCGAACACGGGATTAAATTTTGTTGGAATTTTACTTTTTCTCGATAAAAATGTCTCCAGAACCCTGTCACGTGATCCGGAAGTTATAATAATTTTATACAATTCACCGATTTTACGCTTAAACAAACGAATCTTCGATATACGAATTTATGTTTTACTTTTAACTCGGAAGGGACTTTTTACTCTTTCGGATAAGATATTTGAAGTATTCGGAAAATGTTAATGGGTCCGAAAATCGTCTTGTAGTAACAATAGATGAATTCTATTATTAGAAACTGGGGAATAAACAAAGGATGAAATTTTATAGTTTAAAAAAATTAATTTATTATTATTAAAGTGTTAATTTTAACGAAATTACGAAACTGAAAGTCAGTTAAAATTTCATATTCGATATTTTAATAAAGAAAACTGTTAAAAATTAGATAATTCATATAAATAATAATAATAATAGGAGGTACTTTTAACAAAATAAAACGCCATAAATTTTAAAATTTGTCAGTTAACATTCCTGTGTTTACGATGAGAAAAAGGAATAATGCGGTTCGGTATTGAAGTGTTCCCTAAGGTTAAGGGGTCATTGTTAAGGCCAAAAGTAGGTCATTTTAAACACCTGGCCTACAAAATATCGGAGAAACACGCCCCGAGGTTTTGCCAAAATTTTCCGTTAATGTAAGTAAATTATTAGTAATTATTTGATCAATTAGGCTCAATACCCGTATGCTACAAGTAATTAACTCCTGACAGTCGACATTACCGCTAACGTTGTTATTTTAATACAAAACGTAACGTTTGATACAACTTTTAATAAATAAAAGTTAATGCACTCTACCGGTTCTTGGTAATACAAGTCAAAGAATTACCACACCTACTTACACCCGACTTATTGCCCCCCTTTTTTTAACGAAAATTGTGTTTCGGGAAAACACACGTAATTAGAATATGACGATTTTTTTTTTAATTTTTAGTATTCACAATTTCGAATTTGGTAACAATCAAGCGAAAAGTCGTAACTATTCCCATAGGCTTAAACAGTGTTAGATCATTGTACAGTGGATTAACTTCGATAATCGCCATCATCTATATAAAGCTTCTCGGGTTAACAAACGAAAAAAAGGAACAATGATCACCATAACAAATTATACTAGATCACGTATATAACAAAATTATGATTATGCAGACGTAATTTTCTAAGCTCGATTGCCTACTGTCGTATTGTTCATTTTCCATTATACATAACACACCAAGTAGTTTTTATGGGAATTGTTTATCTGTTTAAACTCACAAAATATAAATTATCTTTATTTTAATGGCTTATTATACGAATTATTTCATTTAAATACACGAAAACTTTGAGATTTTTGCCCCCGCATTCCAGAATTTTTCGACTTAACAATAAACTTTACTACGATAGCGTATGCCAGGCTAGTGGCCCCTGGCATTAATCGTCCCAATTATCTCTAGCATTTTATATAAAAAGAAATAATTCTTCAGAAAAGAAAACAGTTAGTTTTTAAATAAAAATTTATTAAGATAATGGAATTTTCTCTAGTAAAAGTGTCGTTTAAGTTCGATTGAAGAAAGATGGAATTCCACGGAAAATATTTGTATCTCGCTCAATCAGTGTAGTGTTGCTGGTCTTGTCTCACGGTGAGTAGAGTCGGTCGTTAAGACAGACAATCAGAGAGGGAAGTTGAGGGGAGTGTCCCTGGTATTCCTTATCATCGGTCTATGGTCTTCCTTAGAATTCTAAAACTCGCCACAGTACCTGAAGATACGTTGGATACACATAATAATTGTATTCGTGATATTGACCGTATCTGTAAAAAATAATACGATCCGCCATTTTAGAGCACGTCAAAATTACCTTTTTCTATCTTAATTTTTTCCTGTGTACCTGCACATTTACTTAAAAAATAAATAAAATATAATATACAATCATTTTATTTTTTACATCTAATAAAATTTAATAATATATTTAATGAAGATTTTCCAGTAGATATTATTCGTCTGTTCCCCGTCCTTTTGACGCCATTTTGAAAGAATTCGACCTTGAGTATGATGTCACTGTACTTTTACAAAAAGTAATTCCAATAATTCCCCTAACGTTAAAAATAAACTTTTAAATGTCTAATTATTTTTTAAGCAAAAATTTATAAATATTTTTTAAAAATTATTTTCTCAATAAATTCGATGCGTTTATTTACTGTAAATAAAAAAATTTAAATATTTATTTTGATGAGTGTTCAAAATCATGTACGTCAATTACAGCAAGGGGACATATTGCAACTAACTAAAATACTTAATTTAATAAACAATTGATATTCATTACATTAAAAATTTTAATATTATGCCGCCGTTTTTTAAAGGGACAAAAGTTTACGGTTTGGCACGCGAAAACTTAATAAGAAATCGCATAGACGTACAGGGAAAAGATTTCTGCTTTATCAGTTTATTTTAAAGGTAAGTACAATAAATTTTTTATGATAAAAAAATCAGCAAGATGGCAAAAAGTAAAAGATATATATCTAAACGCGACTCGCACGATAGAACTAGAGGTACTGATAGCCTTCTATTGTTTCCAAATATAAACACGCAAAGATTACCATTTTAATCCATAAAAAATAAACAAATAAAATATTAAAGGAAGAGATGAAGACCTGGTTGACTGTACATTCGGGCCAGTTTTTGCAATAAGACACTTACCAACATACAAATAAACAGCGCGATATTTAAATTAATTTATCTTAGTCATCCATTAACAAGAGAAAATAATAATATACTAAAAATAAATATGAAAATGACAGCTTAATAGAATTTTCAAGGAAGGTAATTTTCTCAAAAGGATCCGGGAGTTTTTAGCATTGGACAAGAGAAAGTAACTCTGCCAGATGCGTTCATGCAGAATATGACTAGTTTCTAAATGAAAAATTGTGACTGGAGTAGATGAAGTTTGCGTATCATAGGAGGGGCATTGACAGAGCAGCCATGCGTGTTGTACCCACAAATGCCCCGAAAAAGGGGCACTGTCCAATCTGGTTTTAACTAGTGGTTATATGAGATATCTCCGAGTTCGAAACATCATTGTTTTGAACGAAAAAATAAATAATTGAAAATAATTACGAGTTATTCAGTTATTTTTTTAATTGCCAATAATAAGTTCGGTTTGACAACTATAAAAACTTGAATTGCTGTTCAATTATAAATAATAAGCTGACTTGGCAGTTGTCTTATCTCAGACAATAGTTTATTTGAAACTATTAAAGCTTAAAAATGAATAATTTTTTACATTTTTGACTCATATTTCTCATTACAACTTTAACAAATTAAATTATCAGTATTTTAATTTACATTTTAATATATTAATTACAGTATTTAAAAATACGGATTTTCCAATAATAAATATTAAATACTCGCATTTAAAACATCGATTAATTTGAGAAATTTTTAAAGGTATCGATTAAATTATGTGCTGTAACTATTGTTTTTTTCGCTCTCTTTTTAAACAAAGACGCAATTCGTCATAATTAAATTTCTATACAGTTGCTATTTCTGTTTTAAATTTATCTTATAAAGGCAGATGGCCCGATCGAAAAGTTTGCAGAGCCATAGAAAAACAATTTACAAAATAGGAGAGATTGGTATAATTAACAGTGTCTGTGTATCATCAGAAGAATAAGGTTTGAGTCTATTTCCCGCCACAGAACAGGTTTTCGTTGTACCTGACCTTGACTTCACTTTTCCGAAACCTGTTCTCGGGAGGTGGAGATCTCCTGAGAAATAAAAAAAACTACCCTCACTGATGACTGTGCTGCTCTATAATAGACTTAATGTCTACTATTCTTTCGAAAGAATTTTCCACGATTATTATTCGTTCTTCAACTGAGAATAATGGAGTTGAACGTTCTACTGTTTTTCCCCCTTTCTAAAAAAAGTAGCAAAATAAGTAGACGGATTAACGTTTTGTTAGTGTAATATCGGTAATTTTTCAGACTCGATTGCAACTTCACAAGAAAATTTTAAGCGCGCGTAACCGAGCGAACTGTGAACTTTCAAACTGTAAGCTTTCAAAATGGCGAAAACGGTTTGTATAGGTGTGGCACCACCGACCGTCTTAACGGCCAAAAGGTGGAAAACCTGTTTACCGTGCAAAAACTATTACCGCAAAATCAGTCGGGCAATGCCGAACCAATCCGCCATTTTTATAAAACATTTTTGTATATAACTATTGTGTCAGTAAGAATAATTAGTGTTTCGGTTGAAAAATTTCACATTACAGAATGAACTTTTCGTGAATCGTTTCATTCACTTTATATCGGTAATTGCAGCGCGGGTTGAACCTGTCGGAACTTTTCCTTCGCTTGGAATTAGTAAGTAGAAATGACGGCCGAGATAATAATGTGAAAGAAATAACAAAGAAAACGAAGAGACTGTTGACTCCTACTATAGGGTAGGGACCTTCTACCTGACGTCACTAACCTGTCTTGAGATGATAGTTCAAACAAAAGTGCGAGCATCCCAAACAAGTTATATCTGTTGCAAGATTTACTACGACTGCTCGATTGTGTAAAGTCACTTTTTTTATTTGTTTGCATATTTAACATCACGAAAACACGTACGCAATCATCAAAATGATGACCCTGTTTATACAATTTTGTATTTTTATTCACGTAATAAATTCAAAAATGTACAAATCGTTTATGATAAACAAACCTAATTCTTTAAAACCGGATTAAAGTGCTAATTCGTTTTTTTTATATCGCGATTTTGTGTATCCGAATACAAAACTCCATCCAAATGTACATGGATTCGCGCGAAAAACACTAATCGCATTTTCACATTATTCTGGTTTACGTAGACCACGTGTCACGTTTCCCTTCCCGCCAACTACGACTCCGCAGACAATGGCGACATCTATTGACGTTCTGCCTTGACGTCATCGGAGGATGTCCGCCAAATTTGGTGAGTCATATTGACGTCACCTACAACATACGGATGACGTAGCTCTAGTGACATCACAAAGGAGAATGTATTAGTTTAATTTTAATTTTCTCTTTAAGGAAAGTTTAAGATAAAAAGATTTTTACAGATAAAAATTCGATATATATTTTAAATTAATAACAGTAATAGATATACGATAAATATATTTCTATATTATTAAAAATACATCTTATTAATAAAAATCATTTTAGATGATCACTTGCTAGTTATTTATTGATAGCTTTCTGAAGGATCCTTTTCAGGATACATAAATCATTAAAAAATTACAAAACTAATAAAATTAAGTGAATAATCATATTTAAATCAGTATTTATAATAAATATCATAATATTCTTTGGGGACAAAATACAACAGACATCATTAGAAAGAACAATCGCTTTACCTAACAAACTGATCTCTTAAATAAAACAGCAAAGTCCTTTTTAATATTTTATAAAATTATAAATCTTTTACAATACAAATTCATTCACACCCACACACACACACACACACAAACATACACATATACACACTCTCTTATTGCATATGATTTAAGTCAGAAATATTATGATAAAAAAAAATTAAGTGTCACGCGTGAAATATTGCAATAAAAATTAAAAATTATACAGAAAAAACAAACAAAAAACAAAAATGGCTGAACCTAGTCTATTTTCTAATAGTAATTTACAACGAAAGAACAGTTTTATAATTAACTAGAAAAAATGCGTGTGTGTTCATATATAGGTTTCATTTATATAAATGAGTTACTTCTATGGTATTTAAAAACAACAAAGAATTACATAATATATACTTTTATACATTGAAAAACAGTGATGCTAAACATTCCAGATATAACGTCGATTTTATGGTTCAAATGCTACCTCTTCTGCCTGCTAGATAAATGGCCCATTTGTAGATGATCGTAGGATGAACTTTCGTAGGGATGCGGTCTTTTCGAAGAAGGAGGTAACCAACGATTATTTTCTATAAATTCTAATAACTTGGCCTTTGTTACTGGATGTCGAATGCTGTTACACACGGCTGAAACGTTTAAAAAATATTTCCATTATCATCTTTAATCATCGTCATTAACAAAAATCAATACATTTTATTGTATTTATATGGAAATAAATTAATTTTAATTACAAAAACATTAAAGTGCTTCTTGTCTCATGATTTTGTAAAGTTTAATTTAAAAGTTTTGGCATTATAAATGTAATTATAGAAGCTTTAACTTTATAGCTACATTAGTAATAATATACGAATACATGATTATTCAAATCAAGAAGTGAGCCTGGTATCTATTAGCTGAAGAATCTTTGTTAGGACCTATGGATTTAGACAGTGCTACACCTAGACTTGTTGTGGTCAGTTATAACATATAACAGACCCTTTCCCTATACCAATTAATGATATATGTAAAAACACGAAGCCCTGGGCTATAGACCCAAAGCATGCGGCCCTAAGCTGTGGCTTATTTAGCTTATGTGCAGCTCTGGGTTTAGACATGTATAAATGTTTTCATTTTGTAAGATTCTCAATTTTTCATTATAAAGAACTTTGCTTACAAAACATTAAATTTGACATTTAATTAAAAAGTCTCACAGAGTGAAACTATGAGTTTTTTTTATCCTACAGAATATACATTTTTCTTAAGTTTATATTTTTTGTCTTTTAAGTATGTAACAATTCTAGAACAGATATGTTTTATTATTCCAATTAGGAAATGTAAGCTTAAAAAAATGAGTTAGGAATGAGTAATGAAAAGTAAAATAATTTGAATTTTTGGTGGCAAATATTTATCAGACCATTGCAATGGTCAGATAAATACCATTAAATACCAAGAATTTAATGGTATTTATCAAAATAAGAATAATTTGTTTGAAAATCATCCACTTTAATCATGTTAATTTTATTTTTATTGTATGAAACAGATCTTAATATTGCATATAAAGAAAAGTAATATAGCAAATTTATTTTATAGTATGATATTAGCTCCATTGATAATATCAAAAATAGAGCCATAGAAATAAAAAAATATAAATGATATATTTATTAGGATTTCAAGACTACATATGTAAAATATACTAATTTTCTGAAAAAAATTAATAATTAATTATCTTAATTATTTAATAATTAAATTTTAAAATAATTCAATAAAACTTATTAGTCTATTATTAAAATTCTACATTTACAAGTAAAACATTTCAAAATTCAATTCATGTATTTATATTAATTTATCACTTTAAAATTCATGCTTTAGATATGTTATTTTCTGTTTGGAATAATTCTTAGTGCTTACTGAAATACTTCCATAATGATATAAAATAAACATTGGACGTATGCCAATGTTCTCAAACAGGATATCCATGCTATAAATCTTGAAAGCATAGATATATTGGCAAGATCATGCTTTTTAAACACTTTTACAGACTAAAAAGTCATTTCATTCTACTTAAGTATGTCACACCTATGTAACTGTTGTACAGTTGGTAGTTCCACAAATAACAATTACCTTAAGTTTTACAATAAAATCAGTTGCCAAATAAATTATTTTCTGTTAGCATATTTCTCATCCCAATATAATTCTGTCATCTGAAAAAATCCTAATTTGCATGATTTCAATAAGTCTAAACTGAAAGAGAAAAATCTTTACGATATTATTAATTTTGATTAAAAATTAAAATCAACATTACATAAGTGTTTATTTCACAATCCACATACTTCAGACAATTTTTTTGGGCAAATTTAACATTGAATCTTTGAACGTTTTCACAATTACAACTTATAATTTCATTATAATGTACTAACATTTGTAACTAAAAATTCAGTAAATTGTTATCAAGTGTATCCAAAGAAAGACAGCTTAAAATAAATTTAAATACATTTCTGTAAAGTTATCTTTTATTTTTAATTCAAAAAACTATTCAGTAAATAACTAAGTTTAAAAATACACGGTGTTCCAAAAAAATGTATTCACTATTTATCGGTCCAGTACTTGTGTTTTTAGTGCCACAAAACTAGCAACAATCAATCATTTTAAAGAAGAAATTGGGAGGCAATGTCTTGCAATTCCAAATGAAATTTCTCAATCTTGTCGAATCCATTGATCTGCATTATCAGCTGTGTTTGGAAAATGGTGGAAAACAGTTTGAATATTTCTGAACATGCAGGAATGAGTAAACTAGGCTAGGAGGAAGGCTAATGTTTTTCTACCATTAAATTTTCTTTAATTTAACTTATTAAACTTGTATCTATGTCAATAAACACCTAAATCAAAATTTAATATATTAGTAATGGTCAGTCAAAGAGCAAGTACATTTTTTTGGGACACCCTGTATTTACTCAATTTATATTCAATTTCTAATTGGAGTTTAGTTCAAGCTTATACTGCATTTGGCAGTACAATGCTGCAATAGTAAATCCAGAAGTACTCAAAGAGGGGCTTAACTAAAAAATGAAAAATATTTGAATAAGTGCCTTTTATTAACTCAATCACATCAGTTGTATTGCAATGGTTTGATAAATATTTGTCACCATAAATGTTTTTCAAAAAAATGTGTTTAAGTTCAAACAAAATAAATTATTTTAAAAGATTAAAAGCTATTGGGTTTTTTTCAGTAACATATCATACAAGGAACAGTTGTTGATATAGGCTTTATTGATGAAGGAAATGCATTTTGTGTCTTTAAAATCCACAATAAAACCAGTAAAAAATAAATTATTATTATTTTCATCATTGGGGCAGGATTAAGCCCCATAACCCTCTCCTTGAATCTGCCATTGCAATAATGCTTTTTAAGATTGCTCTATAAGAAAATTATGTAGTGCAATATATTGATTTTTCATTACGAAGTATTTTTAAAAAATCTTATTTTATTTAACATAAATAATTGACAATAAAATAGATGTCATTTTATGACCAAAACTAATTTCATTTTGCTTTCTAATTTAATTCTATTACTTTCACAGGAAAATTGTGATTTAAATATTTAAATTGTTGTTTAGCTGCATTCAGTCTCTATGTCACATTCATCAGAGGAATTTTCTGATCCATATAACATCAGAGACTTATCTGGATCTGAACAAACCCTACAAGTTTAAACTTAGTAAATTATGATTAAATCCAGGTTTGCAATGAAATATGATAATTTTGTCTCTACAATGCATAGAGAATTTTCTAATGTAATAGCCACTTCACATGTGTATCTAATTAGCTAATTTTTAAAATTGAAGACAGATCAATATACAAGCTGATATATTTCAAAACAAATTATCTGGTGTAAATTAGATATATATACTCAACTATCAGTAAATATATGATTTACTAAATATACAAAATATAAACAATTCTGTTTTTATACAATATAAAAGTTATTTTCTATTTTATAAATCTAATGAAAATTTTATAACTAATTTTTGATCATCATCATCAAATGTAATTTGTTTTGTAAAAGACAGTAAATTTTATATTTTTGCAAGAAAGGCAAAAATAATTAATTAAATGCTCATTTATACAGTATTACACAGAGGTGGATCAATAAATAATTAGCCAATAAGCATATTCCATGCTGCTGCTTTTGTCTGGTTATTTATGGATCCATCCTTATAATATTTATAAACATTCATATCATTTAAGATTAATTTCCATTTTTTTCAAACTTCACTATATTCTGCTTTATTGGATTACTCAATACCATAAAAAAATGTCCTTAGTTCAAGAATCCCCTGCTAATCAGTAACTCATTATTGCAAACTGAATCTTTGTCGTCCGACTGACCTTATGCGACTTTCTTAAAGTACTCCTACCCCCTTAATGTGAAATCCCAAGTAACTTGTATGCAAAATGAAAATTGGGACCTCAGCGTTCTATTGTGACCCCGATAATGCAAAGAAGAAAAATGAAAAAAATCATCTGAAACTTTTTCAACTCCTTAACCCACCATAATGTTGTTTCATTGCCAAACCTCTTAACACCTGATTTTCCAGTAAGATTGACCCAATATTAGACATGAAGGGGACAGGAAAAGTGTGTTGAGAGCTGAATCTATAGGTATATGAAATTGCTCTCACACATGCCAACTATTTGCCTTTTTGACAAGCAATTCATATTTCCTTCCTCTGTTCACCCTGTTACCCATTCTCTGGAAATATTTGCTGTTATCACTTTTGAGTGTTTTTAATAATTTCCAAGACTGTTCTTTCTTTTAATGTTTCTTGATTTTAAACAAGAACTATAATTTCCATCATAGTTAAAAACTACATTATTGTCTGGTCAGTGCTATCTGTGTTGTTCCATCTATGTGGATTTATGTGAACTAGTTATTAGACAATTGGAAAACAGGACATTGCCTAAATTCCTCCACGACATTATACTATACAAAAGATATGTTGACGACATCATCATCCTATGGAGGACAACTCCCAACATAGCCTGTTTTTTAGACGAAATGAATGACAACCCATACGGACTGACGTTAGAGATGGAACAACACAGTAACACCAGAGTACATTTCCTGGATTTGGACATAAGATTTGATGATTCCATCATCCGCACATCGGTTTTTCGCAAACCTACTAATGTACCGGCATACATACCAGTAAGCTCATGTGATCCCTTCCAGTACAAAATGGCGGCTTTTAGGGCATTGGTTAAACGAGCTTACACACACTCTTCCACACAACAAGCACTAACGGAGGAGTTAAATTACTTGGAAAGTATCGCCAGATCACACGGGTACCGTAATATTATACAAAAGATCACAGAGCGCCACAAACAAACACAGGCTTCTTCCAACATTGTAATCAACACGCAAAACACAAGCAATAATATAGAAAATCGGAGGATACCCATTAAGTTCAACCCTCTATTGAAGTCCCTGTACAACACCATTGCTAAACAAAGAAATGTTAACATAGCATACAGAAGATGCAGCACCTTGTTTGACATCCTACGTAATGAAAAAGACGGATCCAGGATGGAGAAGATATCAGGAGTATATAAAATTCCTATAAGGGATAACAGGTTCAACAGAGATCTGGTATATGTGGGATCAACTAAACGCTCGTTAGAGGTTAGATTAAAAGAACATATTTCGGATATACAGCACAACAGGCACACAACCTCACTCTCCACATATGCCACTGATCCCGAAATAGTGGCGGACTTCAATGCAGCACGGATAATTGCCTCCACACCACATATTCACCAACTAAAATGGCTAGAAGAGATGGAAATTTTTAGGGCGTATGACAAATCCGAGTGTATTAATTCAAGAGAAGAGATCAGCCTTTCCAGGGCGTGGCAAAAACTACTCCATAAAGAGTGATAACGAAATTATATTAAGCCTTAAAAATAAATGATATTAGGGAACACGAGAATATTAAATAATCTTTATATATCAATAACATGTTTTGGATCGTTCTCTTAAATTTGAACATCGACTGTCAAAATAGAACAATTTCAATTACATCACGTGACGGATTAAGTGAATGGAACGATTCAAGTTCAGAATCATTAAAACTTTTTGAAATCGCTATTCGATCCAGCTGTTATCCTGATGAAGAACCCAGAAGGGGTTATGAAAACGTTTTATTTTTCAAAGAAAAAGTGATACACATCGGTTAAAGGTTCCGTAAGTCAGATTTATTGTAAGTTGCAGATATATTAACCTCAATAAGAGTCACAAGTTGTCATAGACATGTGTAAGGATGTCTATTTATGCCTGTTAATTTTGTTATTTACCTAATTCTTCATTTAAGACAAGAATAAGATGGCACCAAAGGACATTTGGGGAGACTTTTTTGCCAAGCTCCTTCTAATCAGTTTTCTCCAGTACAGGAAACCAAAGTATAGGAAAAAAAGGATTCAAAGGAATGAATTAAATTGATGAATTTAAAACTCTACTTCTTTATTTCCACAAAATAAGTAAAATAAATAAATAAATACATAAATATATATATACAGGAATATTCATATATATGAAGTCCACCTATGAAACAAAGATTTTATATGCATTACTTTATATATATAATATCATAAATCCAAAGTTGGAAGCCTCAGTCTATAGTATGACTAGTAGAGTTATCACTTGCCACAGACTGGTACTGACTAAAATAACATAATCACCATCCACCAATATATATATTTCAAAAGTAATGAATATAAAATCTTTGTTTCATAAGTGGACTTCATATTTAATAAATAGCTAAATGCAGATAAATGAAAAATGTATATAACTTATCAAGCAAGTCAAGATTTTTGGAGGTCACCTCAAGTTCATTATAATGAGACTCCACTATATAAAAATTTCCATAATGCATTTGATACTAATTTTTTAATGCAAAAAATTAATGAAATGAGCATTAAATATAAGTACGATATAATGATTCTTTTGACTACTTTGTAAGTTATTTGTCATAGGATTTCTCAATAACTATATTATAAAATACATGGTCTTCCAAAATGAATGCCATCATTTTAAATCACTGTAATTATGTTGATTATTATCTGGGAAGAATGTACACTAATTGATAGACTAATAGACTAACTGTCTGAGTTTCGTGATGATCCTAGAAAGTGTAGAACAGAACAAAAAAATATAAGATTGATTTTCTTCAGATTTTCAATGTCCTTTTCAAGATGTTGAAAAGGTATTGTTTTTTGCTTTTTGCCCTTAATTTCATTAAATGGTTCTAATAACCTAACCAGTTATTTATATTTTAGTAATCTACAAATATTTATTAAATCAAAGTTAAAAATATTAGACAATTCAAAAAACAGTATAAAATGTACAGAATAATTTTTAAATGGTTTAAAAGATTTTAAAATTGAAAAGAAATATAAAATGTTATCATTAGATGTAAAGAATATGTATCCTACCATAAAGAGTAAAAGAATAGTTAACTCTCTTAAATTAATTAATTGTGAGGAATGGATTATTGAAAAGATAATTTTTGTTTTGTCTAATAATTATTTTCAATTTAATGAAAAACACTTTACTCAAAAACCAGTATACCAATGGGGTCAATAATAGACCAAAAATTGGCTGACTTAAGTATGATTGGCATTGACACATTCATAAGTAATATTAAAGGAATTAAATTTTATAATAGATATGTAGATGATTGTTTCAATATATATAACACTGAAGAAATTAATTCTAGAAATTTATTAATGATGGTTAATGGATTAGATGATAACATAAAATTTGAAACTGAAGATGAAATTAACAATAAAATATCTTTTTTAAATGTTTGGTGTCAAGACATGCTAACTCTTTACAAATACAAAAAAATAAAAAATCTTGTAATGCTGATAAGGTAATGGATTTCCATTCATATGCTCCCATGCTCATAAGAAAAAACTTTCATTAATTTTATACAAAAAGTTATAAATACAAGGGTAATCCCAAAAGTAAAGTCTCCTATTTTTTAGAAATACAAAGAAATGTTTATTTTCAATAATGTTTATATCAATTTGAAGTTTGAACATTTATCTATTTTTCTATATAATCGCCATTTCAGTCAATGCATTTCTGTAGGCACTGTGGCAGTTTTTGTATGCCCATGTCATACCAGCTCACCACCATGTTGTTGAAGAAGTGTTGAACCTCATCTTTCACTTTGTCGTCATTACTGAAGCACATTCAGGCCAAATTTTCTTTCAACTTAGGAAACAGTTGGTAGTCACTGGGTGCCAAGTCCTGACTATAGGGTCCACCAATCTTCACGCATGGTTTGCTCAACCTTTGCGACTGTCTCATCAGAAATTGATATTTCTCCTGCTTCTTTCTTTGTCGTGAATTTCAGTGTGATCAGCTGCAAACTCCCTACGCTACTTGCAGATGTTTTTGACATCCATGCATGACTCACCATACACTTCTGTCAATTGGTGATGAATTTCAATCGGTTTAACCCAGGCATGGCCAACATACTGCCCGCGGGCAGATCTGGCCCGTCTAATGAATTTATGTGGCCCGCGATCAATCTTTCAATATTAGCTACTGAAGTCCGAATAGCTCAATGAAAAATTCTGATGCCTAAAAGAAAAAAAAAAGAAAAGGGTCAACAACTCATTGTGCGTTTAGAGTTAACCCTCCATTACACATCTCGTAAGTACAGTGTAGAGTGTTGATAAAGCATGATAATGTGAAAAATGTATCTGTAATCTCTAATCTGACACCACAATGAGATCTCGCACCACCTCAAAATCTTCCTAGGGCAGCCTCTGGTTCGGTCCGTGGAAAAAGTTTTTTTCCAATTCAGCCTGGGGGCAAAAACTGTTGGCTACCCCTAGTTTAACCCCTTTTGCATTCAAAAACCAAATAACTGCATGAACTTTGCACTTGGCGCTAGCACCAAGCAGGAACTCCATTACAAACAGCTGCCAAACCAAGACTGAGCATCCCAGCGTGGTGCATGCAATGCGTTTGGGAATGGGGAAAACAACAAACAGAACAGTGTTGCCAACAGCCACTACAAAGAGTTTCCCTGCATCCCCAGTGCTTTGGAGATCTTACTTTTGGGATTACCCTCGTAGTACTACTTTAGAAAATATAACAAGAATAGTGAAATTACTGATATTGTAAAAGTTTATTTGTTAAATCATTATCCAAAAAGGTTTCTGGAGGTTAGCTAAAAGATGTCAAATATAAGGTTAATAATAATGGTGATAATAGTATTAATAGATAACATAGCAATAATCAACAGAATACAAAATATTTTAAACTCACATATGTAAACAATATGTTTGAAAGAATAGAAAAGGAATTAAAGAGATTTCATATAGGTCTGATCAGTGTAATAAAATACAAAAACATGTATGTCCTAATAATTCAAACAGAAAGATAAATAACCTAGAAAAAAATAATGTTATATATAAATTTAATTGTAATTGTAATGATAGAATAATATATGTAGGAGAAACAAAAAGGTGTTTAAAAGTTCAAATAAAAGAACATATTAATGCAATACAGTATAATACACAAACTTCTGGTGTACCAAAACACTAATTTAAATGGACGTGAAATGGAAATAAAAAGCATAAAATTTCAATGATAAAATTTTTTCAATTCAATAAAAAGCATAAAATTTGAAACAAATATTAATAAGTGTAAACATTATGAACATATTGAAATTTTAAAGGTTAAAAAGGAAAATAGAATTAACGATAATTTAGGGTCAAAAATAGATGAAGGTTGGTACAATTACATTAGTAAAAATAAAAATAAATGTTACTAATTATTGTTAATTGTGGATAGAATTGTCCATGGCTGGCTTGATTATAGAAAATATGAAAAAGATGGATTTTATTGTACAGCACTTGTGAGATAAAACGAGTTTCTTTAATTGTGACGTCTTCATGGTTATTTAAAACTTTTAATGTAACTTTTATGAATTTTTTACCTAATCTTTATTGAAACACCAACTGAAGAGGGACTTTTTCAGAGTCTAAAATGCATTTTGGTTGTATTGTGTATATATTATATTTAATCATTGTAAAATTTCTTTAGTCTTTTGTAAACTTAAATATAAAATAAATTTAAGAAATTTTTGTTCATATTCACTGGTGTGATAAGCTCTAAAATATAAATAACTGGTTAGGTTACTAGAAACATTTAACATTGAAAAGATATTGTTTAATACTATTATTATGTTACTAATACTCAAATAAATCTACTTGCTAAAAAACCAGTTTAACAAAAATAGTACTTGTTTTAGTTAGTTAATTGTAAAAAAATAGTAAAATTATATGAAAAAAGGAAAACAGTATTACATATCATATCATGCTAATATTTGCAATATCATCTTAAATTTAACAAAATAGGATGATCATATTTACATCAATGAATAAGTTCAAAACTGAATGATTAATCCATTTTCTATATCTGTATTTTTATACATTTCACAATTAACTGAATAAAATCTCCCGTTTATTTATTAATATAACAATAATAATATTAATGATGATGAAAATATAAATATTTATAATAGTGATACAAAACCGTGTGGTAATTTCACATATTTTTATTATTTTCAATCGTAGTTTGTTAAATATATTGAACTATTTGTCATGTTTATGAATAAGCAAATGGAATGCAAACTTGTATTAGACATACAAGTGTATTAAATGGTTAATGGTTAAATTTATAGATTTCATCTATTAATTTAACCAACAAATCACAATAACTGGCATTTTGTAAGGTTACATCAGAACTTTTATGTATCAGAAGACATATACTACATATATAAAACCCATTTTCTTCTTTTTAAAGTTTTTTCAAAACTATTTTTAATCAAAATTATTACATTGTTTAAAAAAATTCTATCTACCAGTAGTTACTTTCACAATCCTGCTCTTATTAGTTTTCAAATGATGCTATAATTGTAGTATAATAAAAATATTTTTATATTTTTAATGAAAGCTAGAAAACAGTTACTTTTCAATACATTTTCTTCAAAATTTAGTAGTCTAAAATATTTTGTCCTATATCAATTGTCTTCTTCACTTTCTTTATTCTACTTATGTTTCATCTACTTAGATTTACAGATCAATGTATGCTTATTTTCCCCAATGACACTGCAAAAGTATTATGGTAATTATAACTGCAGTTTAGTTTATTAATAATTATTATTATAACAACATTTTTACATATTTCAACAACCTAAAGAATAAGAATCAATGGATCAATGACACTCAAAAAGACATGGCAGAAATGGGCATATTGGAAGAAGATATCCAGAACAGGGAAAGGTTTAGAAACAAAATAAAGAACTTCAAGGGTTTTCAGGAAAAGGAAAATAACAGACGTGGAAGACTCTTCACTCAGGAGCAAAGACAACAGCAGAGCGAGAGAATGAAGAGGTATTGGAAAGAAAGGAAGAAGAACAAAGGGAAAGGAAGAGGGAAAAGCAAGTCATAATTAGTTGTTTATACGTGGTCCAAAGATGGCCGGAATCGACACAAGAAGAATTATAACAACATATATATTATGTATTTGTGTTCAATTTTAATCCGGTACCAGAATATTACTCTGTTTAATGACTGTCAGTTTCAAGAAGCATTACACAGTTCATTAATAAAGCACATATGGAACCAGAAATGTAAATGAAGACTAACACCCAAAACCAGCACAAATTAACTCAAAATAGTACTTTTATTAACATTTTTGTAACAGACATCTTCAGTTATTTTGAGTTAATTTGTGCTAGTTTCAGATGTTGGTCATTATTTACATGAGGTATTCTAGTAATTGACTGGAAATGGTGCAATGCTTAGCTTGTTTAGATAACTTACCAAGTTTTAGTAAGTTATATGCAATCTAAATGTTGCAAACAAATTTCTGTTTTTTCTATCAGTGTATACTGCTGTTGTATGCTTTTGATTTACTTATAATTAATAAGTCTGTAGATGATAGTGGTGACTATGCTGTGTTGTGGACTGTACATGAGATTCAAAAAAGCTATACATGCTACAGCTATGGAAATATGGTTCTAGGTGCACTGATCTCATACCGACCTGTGATGAAAGAAAACACTGTGTATATCAGTCATGAACATTATTGAAAACAAAACACACATGCTGGCTCTAACAAAGCAATGTTTGTTCAGTATAATATAATATAAACTATGTATAGTTTATTAAATTACACTGCACAGGAGTTTAAAGTCCTAAATATTCTCAAGATGACATTAAAGGAACTACGGCATCTTTTGGAATCAATTTGTTGATGTCTTCAATGACCTGATACTGTTAAGTGTATATTGACAATTGACACTGATGGGTAGTAGTGCTGAAAGTTTGGTTTAAAGTAAGGCAACCTTTTTAAATGATTGGCCAAATAAAATGTGAAAATGAATACTCAGAGGCCAAATTTTCTAGATCTATAGCCAGACTGGTCAACAAGTTGATTGTGATAAACCAATTGACTGAAAAAAAGATGTATTAGGTGGCACAAAGAATTGATATATAATAAAATGTTACAATAAACCTAAATATATGATTATATATTATTCTGCTGGCTGTTTACTATATATATTTTGAAAACAACTACAGACCAAAGTTTTCACACAATGGTTTTAGAGGTAATGTTTGTTGTCTTGAAGTTGGATTGACCTGTTGATTTATTTGCTGACTGCTGATTGAATGTAATCAAATGATGCTAAATGGAGAGAAACTTTAAAATAACTTGTGAGTGACTGAAAAGCAAATTCTAAATGCAAGACATTGAATGGAAAGAAGTTTTTTTAATAGATTCTGTTGTACAGGCATAATGAAGATCAAATTCTTGCTGAAACTTGTAAACATCAAGTGATACTTTCAAGTCTAATCCTGAAAAATGTTTGAACCAACTTATTTGGCAATTGTGTTGTAAACTGTTACCTACAAGATTTTCAAGGCCAAGAAATAGATGTACCTACATTGTGGTATTTCAAAGTGTGACAGTAAGTTTCCAATTTCTGTTGCCAGATGTCAGCTTTCTGTGCTGTCAGTTGTTTGCTTAGTGCATGTGATATTGTAAAGTATAGTTCTGATTTTTAGTGTTTAGTGTTTCCAAAAAATAAATTTTATTGAATGGTTTATATTATTTATATTTCCATTTGTGGTAGATGTTATTTAAGATAGTTATAGTCTTAAATTAATGCATGTTCCTTTTTGAATGTGATCATTGTATGAAGTAGGCTTAATAATTTTTTGTCATAGGCATTGTTAAAATTCTTTGTCAGAATGGTGCACGGTTGCATTCCTTTTTGTACTTCAGATTCTTATAAGGAGGAGGAAAATGTAACATTCATAGTTTTCCTAAAGATTCTGCTTTAAAGGAGAAATGGAAATTAACTATTTCTAGACAAGACAATAATGTAGGCACATTTTGGTCTCCTATTGAGTCATCAAGGGTATACAGTTTATATTTTAAACAAACAGACTTTAGTGTAAGTACCATCATCAAATGACTTCTTCCTAAAATTAGTGTCTTCAATTTTTACTGGATATACAGCTCATAAATTAAAATCCATCAACCAGAGAAAGAAGCTTCTTCAAACTTGGAACCACCAAAGATATAAAGAAAGACTCATTTCTGTAGGCTTAATAATAACACAAGTGAAATTTCTTGTGAAAATGATACACCAAGAAGAAAAGAAATTGGCTTTCAGGTTGCTTCCTTATCCTCATTGAAAGTAAATATCAATAGTAAGAAAAATAAATATAACAGGATGAGCAAATACATTTACCAATTATGAGAAACAATAATTAAATTAAAGAGAAAAGTGAGTGTTGTGGAAACCCAAGAAGATGGAAAGATCAAAATTCTATGATATCATACAGGAAATATAAAAAAATTCTGATAATAATGAATTAAAAGCATCATTTCTCTTGGAGCAGATGGAAGTTTACAGAAAAAAGTGCATAAAATATAGAGGAAACTTTGTACTTTGGCAGAAAAAAACCACCATTAGGCTATAAATTTTTCAGATTCTTAAACATCATAAAAGTTTCCCCATTCAAATAATTGAAAATTTACATAGGCTTCAGAAATGGTATGTTGCTAGCACAGGAATAACTTCCCTTATTAAACAAAAGCTTCAATATGAGCACAATAATTTGTCATGCATGCAAGATAAATTAGATTCTCTGGTTATTAATGAGATGGTGATTAAAGCCAAGGTTATGATAGAAATTTAAACCAGTTTCTTGGGTACTCGGAGGCTAAAATTGAAGAATTAGAGTGGAGTGATATACTAGCTATAGATTATGTGTTTTGTTTCAAGGCCTCTCCACTTCATTTTGTGTACCAGTTGCTTTTTATTTTACTTGGCAGCTAAATGGAACACAATTGAAAGTTCCCAACTGTGAAGGGGGTATATAGGTCACTCTCATTATAGGGTTAGTTTATTGTATCTTTCATTCTGTTGTGTAAGTATTATATTGTAGTAAAATTAGTGTAGCAATAATGAACGATCAAGTCGGTAGTTCAATTGGTGGAAACGGAATGAGCCCCACTCAGCCTTTGATGGTGACAGGCTTCCTGGAGATGATCCCCATATTTTCAGGAATGCAGGGGGACACCATGAATGTGAAACAGTTTTTTCGAACTATAGAGAATATTCCCAACTAGCTGGATGGATGGAATGATGAAGTCAAAGTTGCCGTCTTACAGACAAGGCTGAAAGGGGAACTGCTAACAACATTCACATGTCTTCTTGACCAATATCCTGGGTTGTATGAAAACATAAAGAATGACTTAATAAAGTGCTTCAGGAAAAGAGAGGCTGGAGACTGAGATATTGTAGACCAACTTTTAAGCTTAAAACAAGGGCAGAGTGAGTCCGTAACGGAATATTCAATCCATATAAAAACTCTGTTGGCAAGGGCCATTAAAGATAATGACAAATTGAGATCGCTTAGGGACGATATAATTATGGAAAGGTTTATAAAGTTATTGAAAGGAAGTTTGAGGGGGAATGTTTTAAGAAGGGCTCTTAAAACTCTCGAAGAAGCATTCGTTATAGCTGAGGGCGAGGAAGCAAAAGAAATTGAATATAGCAATCGTTTTGATCATAAAAACATAAACGTAGGCATGGAGGAAGAATCCGATGTTATGGTAGGAAAAAAAAGTGATAGGGTAGTTAGGGGAAACAAAGATGATGATAACATTAGGGAATTAGAGAAGAAAGTCAAATCACTGGTTGAGGCCGTGAATAGAATGGCAACCAGAAATGAACAAGAGAGCAAGGTAGTAGGAAAAAGGTGTTACGCGTGCAGAGAGGTAGGTCATTTTGCTCGCAATTGCCCAGAACACAGAAGGAATCATTTAAACTCATAGAGAAGCGTAATACTGGTCAGCGTAACGTTCCTTTCATAAATGTGAGACCGGCCAAAAGAGTCACTAGATTGAAAGAGGTCTTCCGCTAGTGGTGGGAAGAATCGAAGGTGTAAAGTGCTGTTTCCTTATAGACATGGGGGTGGAAAAGTCTATTATAGATTCTAAGATGATAAGGGGTATATCGAACCGGAATATTGCACAAGTGAATCAGACAGTGAAGGTTTGGGAATCAGGGGGATCAATGGCAAAATGACGGAGTGCGAGAAGTTGATATGCACAAAAGTGGAGTACAGGAATCAGGTGTGTAAGGTGAGGATTGTATGTATGCTGTTACCGGGACACATAGAAAACGAAGGGATTCTAGGATGGATATAATAGGGGAGATCTATAAGATTACAGATAGAGTAAGGGTATTCATGGAAAGAAAAAAACACGGTTGTAGCATGTATATGGATGCATATGATGAGTTGATGGACGTTTCAAATATGGTAGTTAAAGGATTAGAGAGTTTGAATTCGGAAGAGAAGGAAAACGTGTATAACATATTCAGAAAACATCCAGGTTGCTTCGCTGAATCCATTGAAGAATTGACAGGTATGATAGATGAGCCCCATAAACCTATTGTTAATCAGGACAGACCAGTGGGCACACACCAATATCGCATTCCCGAGTGCCACTTGTCTAAATTAAGAGAACTGACAGATGCATACCTAAAAGCGGAAATAATCAAAAAAGTTTGCCCGCCTGAAATTCCCCGATCCATGTCGTAGAAAAGGAGAATGGAGCGAGATCAGGATGACTCTCAACCTTAGACGTGTGAACGACATCACTGTGACCCAGGAATTCCCTATAGCTAGAGTAGATGATATTCTAAGTAAATTTCACGAGAGCAACTACTTTTCAGTACTTGATTTAAAGTCTGGATACTTCCAGATAAGCTTAGATAAATCCATTAGATATATTTTTGTGTTCTCTACTCTGTGGGGCAAGTTCCAAAGGCGCAAAGAACAGCTGGAAGTTCTTCCAGGCAGTAATGTCTAAAGTGTTAGCCCAATTTATTGGCATAAATTGCTATGTATTCCAGGATGATATAGTTCTCTTCTCAAAATCAATCCATGATCATATATCCCTCCTGGATGAGGTAATAGGGACCTTAGACAAAATGAATTTAAAGCTACATCCCACAAACAGCTCTTTTATTCTCAGAAAAGTTAAGTATCTAGGCCACATAATAAGTCAGGACGGAATTCTCCCAGATATTGACGTGAAGGCGATACTTGAATTGGACCTCTTGTAATGTGAAGGGAGTGTGAGAATTTCTGGGGATGGTAGGATTCTTTAGGAACTTCGTACCTAAATTCTCTGATCTTGCGCTCCCTCTGACAAAATTAACAAAGAAAAATGCAAGTTTTTTGTGGAATACTAACTGTCAAGACAGTTTTGAAAAGTTTAGGAATACCATTATTGAAGCATCTGGATTTCAGGTCCCCATTTTATTTATTCTGATGTGTCAGACCATTGTGCAGGTGCAATGTTAGGACAGAAGGAAAATAGCAAATTCTACCCAGTAGGGTACTTTAACCGAAAATTCGTAAGTGTCGAAAAAAATTACTCCACAATCAAAAAGGAATGTTTGGCAATAATACTATCGTTGCATCACTTCAGACTGATAATATTGGGATATAAGGTTGAGCTACACACGGATCATAAGCCTTTATTTTTTATCAGCAACAAGAGGAACCATAACAAAAGAATAATGAGATGGTCAATGGAGATCACTGATTACGACATTACAATAAACTGCATCAAGGGGAAACACAACGGGGTGGCTGATGCCTTATCATGACCAAACGTTGACTCTAAAACAATGGGAGAAGAGAGGAGTATCAATACGATGGAAAACCAGGAGTTATGGGCAAGAGTTGTGGATTCACAGAAGTGGGATGACAAACTAAAAAGAATACATGAGGATTTAAAGAGGGTAGGTAATCATGGGGCACACGCAGGGCTTCAACCTGAATATCAACTAGATTGTGATATAGTGATAAATGTGAAATCTGATAAAATGGGGCTAATAAGATGGGTATGGGCATGTGTGGGAAAGGACATGATCAATCAAGTTATGACATAGTGGAATTATTCCATAATTCCGCTATGTCAGGGCACTTGGGGCCTGAAAAAACCCACGACATAATAGATATGTATTATCACATCAAAAATCTAAAGAGTCGTATTAAGAGGGTGGTCAAGGGTTGTAAGACCTGCCAAAAATATAATATGCATAGAGGCCAGGTGCTGTTTCAGGAGATGGAGGTGATGGAGTTCCCATTACAGAAAGTGGCAGTAGATATTATAGGCCCGCTAAAAATATCGAGGAAAGGAAACAGATACAGTGGTACCTCAGGATACAAACGCCCCAGCATACGAAATTTTCAGGATACGACATGAAATTCGAACATATTTTTGCTCCACGATACGAACAAAAATTCACCATACGACGTTACATTAGTTCGCAGCGCCATTTTTTATTCACTTCTGTTCATCTTTTTTT
>NW_019384435.1:70216-250729 GCF_000671375.1 Centruroides sculpturatus
GTATTGCTGCTCAGAGTAATGACATTTGCCTAAGTCATTTTAGAAACATTTTAAAAAGTAGGCAAAGCCAAACCTCTTTGGATAGATATTTTACCAAGCGACCTCTATCCAGTGAAAGTGCTGGTGAAAGTGAAGGAAAGAAAGCAAAAAGCAGTGAATAAAAATTTAAAAAATATATATATAAAACAACACTAAATTTTTTATCTTTTCTAAGTTATTTTTAAGTTATTGTTACATTATATTATGTAAGTTAAGTTTTAGTATCATTTCCCTTCTCCCTCTCTTCTGCCACCAGTTTACACCTCCATTGTTGCCTATCCTCAAAGGTAAAGTGCAAATAAAACTACATTTTTTAAAATCAATTATTATTCTATTATGGTTATTTATACATTTACAACTACAAAATGCATTTTTCAGTGTTTTCCTTACTATAGTTTTTTTTTTTTTTTCAATGTACTACTTAGCTTTAATTTGAGTGTGTTTTTCGTGTTGGAATGAATTATTTGGTTTTACATGTAATCGTATGGGGAAAAATGATTCACCTTACATTTTCATAATACGATCTCAGTTTCGGAACGGATTAATTTCGTATCCTGAGGTACCACTGTATATTTTAATGGTGATAGATATTTATACTCGGTATGCTGAGACTATCCCAATCTAGAACCAATTGGCTAAGCAAATAGCAGATAGGTTCTTTAGTGATATGATATGTAGGTACGGCTGTCCCAAGGTCATTATGTCCAATAGGGGAGCTAATTTTACACCCAATATATTCCAAGGAATGTGTGACGACTTAAGCATTAAGCACAATATTACTACCATCTATTGTCCCTATGCCAATTCCATCTGCGAGCGGTTTAACAAAATGATCTGTGGGATCATTGCGAGAATATCAAAGGGCAATAATCAAGAATGGAATGAGTTCATTAATCCGGCCCTGTTTGCCTATAATAAGTCATCGCACATGGCAACTCACGAGTCTCCCACGTTCCTGTTGTATGGATTCGAACCCCGCTTTCCAAGCGCCTTCCCTGAGAGTGATATAAGATTTATGAAAGATGAGGGTCCAATCATAATTTTTTGGAGAAACTGAATGCAATCTGAAAAACGGCATATGAATTGAGGAGAGAGCGTAATTTCAGGAATAGAAACAGAGAGAATAGGGGTAAGAAGGTGAATATGTGGAAAGAGGACCAAAGAGTCTGACTGCTCAGGAAAGGAAGAACAAAGAACACAGGGAAGTTCTCTCCCAAGTATCTGAGCCCGTATAGAATCATGTGGGTACTGGGGCCAGTCACAATTGAATTGGGGGGAACAAGCATGATATCATGCTTGTTCCCCCCAATTCGATGGTCTGTGTGCACTGCTTATGGGTGGTGCACACAGACCACGTAAAGCATTGCTACACCCTGGTGTGTAGAGAGAGAGGAAATCCGTTTATGAAATATCATAGGAAAAGGGAGACTGTCCCCAAGAATGAGGATATGGAGGCTAATGCGGAGCTTGAATGCATATTGGCAATGATACCAAGAGGCCGATCCAAGCCAAGTCAGTCCCAAAGTTAACAGAAGGGAAGCAAGAATAGCAGCTCCGAGAACTGTCATGAGGAAGGGGTTCAAACGTACCACCCATATAACCTATGCTAGCAAAAGACAAACTACTGTAGACTACACTACGGAGTTTGATTTTTTTGGGGGCATATGTGGCAGTCAGTCATATTGTAGTTTGTATATAGTTCACAATTCCTTATTTTATTTCTATTCTTCTACTTTCTTTCTATTGTCTTTGAGAACTTTCCATATCGACCGTTACTACTTGAAGGGAGAGGCTTACCCCTTCTCAGAACCAAGTGTGAAACAAAGGAGTAAGGTATTAGTGCATCTCCAAATTTGGGGAAATAAACAAAAGAATATATAGCCTGAGGCAAAAAGAAAGGAGAGAAGAGAACACTTTTTGGCTGGACCTCAAAAGGAATGGACATACAGTGTAGTGAGTGAAGCTCGAAAAGAAAGAAATGGAAAGAAGAAGGCAGGTATAAGAGAGGACTGTCAAGGTTAGAGAGGAAGAAGCATGAGGGATTAAAAAAAACTGAAAGAATCATAGAGCCTCAATAATGAATTGTTGAATCAGTAAAGAAGAATAAAAGATCATGTCTGTGAAAGGGCACCTCTCCAAAGATATCGATCAATCAACATGGACCTGGGTACTCTCTATCTATCTCTTTATACTTTCTACACTTTCCTAAGTCTAATCGTTTCCCTGTTATATTAGTTTTAAGTTAGACATAAGATTAGTTTTTAAGTCAGTTATCAAGGTTTTGTGTTACGCACACGTATATTATATACTTGTACGAGAATAGGAGGCGACCTATTTCCCTGTGAGGATAATAGGGTAAAGAAACCTGTTAATTTGGGATCTTTGTAACAAAACAAAAATAAAGAACCGTGTTCGGAGAGCATTAAAGGAATATTCAATCATACACGTTTTTGTTCCTGTGTTTCTATTTGTAACATTTATTCGCGGACTTACAAATCTCTCGTTACGAACAACCACAATATCTTGAATAGCATCCCTGCTCTCAAAAGTAAGCTTTTAGCCATTTTATAATAATTAAAAATGTAAACAGTTTTTTAAATGAAATATTGTAATAGATAGCATCACCAGAACTTTAATTTTTGTCAGAAAAGTTAAGCAATTCATTGTTGGATTTTTTACATTTAAATGGATCCACATTATATTTCTGGATTTCTCATCTCAATTAATGGAAAATGGCAAAGTTTTATCAAAATTAATCCATTAAATTTTGAGAACAAACTTGATTCTATAAGCCTATACAAGATGTGCTAGCAACTGTAAAACATTGTGTGATTTGTGTAATATCACTTTGTTGCACATGCTGGTGAAATGACCTTATGTCTTGAAAATGAAGTCGTGGACTTTCATTTTTTTTAATTTTTGGATTCTACATCGCAATTAACGGATAATGGCAAAGTTTAACCAAAATCCATCAAACAGATTTTGAGAACAAATGCAATTTTGTAAGCCTCATAGAAGAAGCTTTGCTAACGCTCCACTTCAAAAATAATTTTTCATTGTTTCATTGAAAAACATTAAAATCTAAACATTCACAAAATTTTGAATACTTGCAAATATTTGGGTTCATCATCAAAAATTTTAGAATATTAATTTCATGAAAATTTGTTTGAATATTATGTCTTATTTTCTTGCTTTGCTACTAAGAAGTTCTGATTCTTCTGATTAATAGAACAAAATGGAAGAAGATTCTCCTCAGTTGGAAAAGATGAGTCCTTTGTAGCAAAAGTTAAAGAAACGTTTGAATGACATATTGCCAGGTGCTTGACATAAGGAATATATGAAATTTCCTTTTGGTTTTTTAAGATGACAGAGTAGAACACAAGTGATCAGTGGAGAGAGAGAGAGAGAGAGAAAAAAATAGGATGACGAAAGAGTGAAAGTACAGCTAAGTCTTGTTAATGGCTCTTCTTAGATTTAGATAGTGAATCAAAAGATTTGAAATTACATGAAATTTTATGAACATTTATCTTTCACTACTTTATTGGAGGTCATTAAAATAAAGTATTTTGAAGATTTGGAGGTAATTTTAATTTTTTAAAAATTTTTAAGCAATAAAATTTGCACAAAATCTAAGTTAAAGTTCGAAATGTGATAGGCATGATTCTGCATGAAAAATTGATAGTAAATAAAACAAATATAAAAAATTTGGGTGTAATTGTTCATAACATCCAGTACTGAGCTGAGTTCTCAATTAAGCAAATACAATCTGGCCCATAAATAACAAATGTGAAATGGACTGAGTAAAACTTTGTTCAATCACACTGGACTTATTGTATAACACACGTCATAAGGGATCACATGATTGTCAGTGACTTAGTATATATTAGATCTACCGCTAGATCTATGAAACACAGGATAAGGGAATTCCGATATGACACAGATAAAGGAAAACTCCCCACTGCCCTGGCCACATATGCCTCTAATAAAGACAGAGGCTTTGTTCCATCAAGAATGCTGATACACATGACCTGGAGAGATGACGGTATCTGAGACATAGAGGCCCTGGAAATTTTAAAACAAACAGGAGGGGGATATGCATTAATTATAAGGAAGAAAAATAAATCTCATATGCTTGGCAAGCAATGTATGATCCATCACTATCAATGGAGAGCCATCCAATCAATATAACCCACTGAATTATGTAATGATCCAAGTTTTTCTGTTGCATAGGTCCATTAGCAACATAGTGTTTAAAATTTGAATGAAGCTTCCATGCATGTTCCATTCATAAAATGCAGAAAACCTAAAGCAGAGCTCAGAAAGAGCTTGAAAACATTTGTTTACCTGTAAAATTTGTCACTGGATATCTGGAGGTTTTATGAGATATGTTAAAACTTTATTACAATGATACTTCATAATAAATGATCATGCAGCATTTTTTACTTAACTGATATACAGAAAATGTTTGGCTTTGTGTTTAAATGATAAAAACAGAATAATAATAAAAATTTGCAAACAAAAATCTTATTTTACAGAATGAAAGATCACAATGATCTCTATCTTTGTCTCCAATGACAAAGCTTTTCATTTTTGTCTGGACTCAGATCTTGAAGTCAAAACACACTATAATAGCTTTCTCTGTCCCTTTTCAATAACATAAAGTCAGAATAAACTGAATTTTGTGCAAGACAATCATGCCTACCTTATTTGATTTATTGTTTGAAATTGGTCAATACAGTCAGGGAACTAGAGCATGGGAATGGGTGTGCAGGATGTGCCTTGCACATGGGTGCTGTGGTCATGAGAATGCCAAAAAAACATTTCAAAAATAAAATAAAAAATGAAACAGAACATTACATTGAAAAAGTAAAATTGAAAATTTCAACAGTCCAAGTATTAACTCTGGTATATATATTTACAGGAAATCCTCATTAATTCAAACTCAGATAGTTCAAAATCCCATTAGGTCATAACTGTACTTTTGTCCTGGCTGATGATATAGAGATTTATGTTTAGAAATGCAGTTAGTTTGAAATACAGTTACTTCAAAATTTGAAGTTAAAAACTCCAAACTGTCCTATGCACAGTACATTAACTTGTTCATTTGCCACCATGCTATAAGAGAACAATAGACCAAGAACAACTCTAATCTGGTCAATATGGCTTTGCTTTTACAGAAAAACATTTTTGTGTGTCACCTTACCCACGGACTATACTTTTGTTCTCTTATCTCATAAAATATAGCTAGATTTTGGGAATACAAAATTGGGCTACAAGTAGCAGATTGAGATATCTGTAGGACTCTAGGCCAGCATTTCTCAAACTTTTTGCTCATGTTACCCAATATATTTGTTTGTAATGGTTCCATGGATCCAAATGTTTATAATTTAAAATTTTTAAAAATCTGGTAACCTGAGTAACTATAATATATGACAAAATAAAATATGCATTATTGATAATAACTTGTATGTGTGAAATGTAACATTGAGTACATTTCTATTAATTAAAGGCAGTTCAAGCCAATTTCATTTGTAAAAAATAACTTAAATTTCAATAATAAAAACTAAAATTGAAGTTACTACATTGTATTAAAAAATGTAAGACTTTTGAAACAGTCTGTTTTAAAATTATTCATGACTCTATTTTACTTTGAAAAATATTACAAGTATTTTTTATAAACTTAATAAATCCTTTATTAGAATGAGCATTTCAGATTGTAAGAAAATTTTGTTAATTTCATATCATATATAGACAAAAAAAAAAGAATCATTTATTGATCCACTTGTGCTAAAATTCATCTGTTACTTATTTTTTATAATTTATTGTTATGTATGGAAGGAAAGGATAAACAAGGATGGAAATATTTTCAAAATCATTTCCACTTAAATGGCCTTATGACTACGACCTTAACATATAATGATTTTCTATTTTGATGTTATTCAAAATAGCAAAGAGAAATCAATTTCATATACACATATTCTATAACCTTAATTTCATTAATGACAAATGACAATAATAATTATAAGAAAAAGTTGTCTGTATATAAAAGATGCATCTATTGTTCTTAGTTAATACTTATATTAATGAAATATTCTCTAAGAACTACAGAACTATTTCTTCAGAAGGTAGTATTATTTCATGACCATTAAAAATTTTAACCTGACCCAATATTGGGTTATGTTAAAATTTGAGAAATGCTGTTCTAGACTACTATATTTGGGTGATTTACTATATTTTGGGCCTTTTTAAAAATAAATTGGACTACATTTTAAGGAATTCTGCTTTACCTTTTATAAACCTATCTGGCAACCTGTAAAGTTCTCACCAGACACGAGCTGTTTACTTACAATTTATTTATATTATTATTATTAATTAACAAAAATAGCATTCTGTTTTCTTAATAAATTATATCAGTTACATGACATTTAACATGTACAGAAATATGTAAATCTCAGATAATTTGAAATTGCAATTATTTTGTCCCTTCAATTTTAAACTAATGAGGATTTCCTGTGTATGGATTTATAGTACTGCATGATCAGGCATATGTGAAGAAGTTTATTTTTTGATGAGGAATAACTTGTATGTACTAGTATACAATAATGTCACCAAACGTTCATGCTGTCCAAACTTAATTCAAAAGAGTTTTGATGGTGATAAATAATTCTGGGTATATTTGCACTAATTTGTAAGAAAGGGATAAAAGGGACTCACACACAGATATGAGATACCCTAGAGGCACATTGAGAACAGGATATTGTCCCGATTGTTTTGAAGTCTAAAAAAACAAAGGAACAGATAATTGGATAATTATACCTCTTGTTGATAACCTCACTGACCTACTATAGTTTCTTAATGAAAGCAAAAAAGAGATAATAAAGTGGCACCTTTGATTTGATCACAAGCATTAGTCATAGCTCTGAACATTTAAAGCAGGAAGAAGTCAGACTGGATTGTTGGAAGAGAAAAAATGAATTTTAATTGAAGACTTAAATTCCTTTCTTGGAAGATTTTGTATGATGTTCAAGTTTAAGTGATAAGGTTGGTTTTTCCCTTGTCCTATAATTTATTTTTGGCATGGCTACACGTCAATGAGTGCAAATATATTTATCTGATATACTGCTTTGCAACACTAATATCCAAACAGTTTAGCTAAGGTTTACTTTTGGAGATTCAAGTAAAGTTCATATTAATCAATAATTTGTAACAATCAATCTCATTATATGTGGGCATAACTGTAATAATAACTGACTAGTAATGAAACCTAAAAGGAATAGAAGGCAAGAGAGAAAAAGTTCATTTGCCCCTCTATTATTTTTCTTAAACAAAAACAAGCATAAATTAATCTGAAACTATTACTAAACAGTAACTGAAATATCAATGTACAAAATTAAACTAATAAAAACGATAAATAAAACAACACTATAATTAATCATAAAGATGATGTATTACTTTGTCAGGTACATTACAGTTATTTGAATATTGCTACTTACAAAACCCAGCTAAACAAACATGAATAATTTCTTTTCAGATGAAACTAGCCTCACTATTACTAAATGCTACTTACTGCACCCCTTTCTCATTGTGCATGTGAGATCTACATGCAAGAATGGGGACATGGGATGCATGTGAAATGTGAGGCTAATGAAGATTAGCCTCACATTTCACATGCATTGGTCAGAGAAGTGTCAAAACAACAATTTGTCAGTTATCTCAGTCTATTTGATATGCTCAATTAACATTTCCAAATTTGTGGTAAAGTTTAACATTTAGGAGGGGTAGGCTTAACCTCAAATGTCTCATATGATGTTCCTCTAATGGTGTTTTACCATTAGAAGAGTTACAACTTTGTGCAATTGTAATGATTCTTGTTTTCTGCAGACAAACTCTGTCTATATTTTTATTGAAGATTTACTATATCTATAAGGTCTCACTTTCCTCTTTATAAGGAAGTCAGCATTTTTACAGAAGACTTACGATGGTTTTTATTTGTTCTGTTAATGTCTTTCATGCTTTCCTTTTGAAGTTTTAGATCTGTGTATGTCCAATGTATAGCTTCAAATGAATATTTTAATACTGGGACAACATGTGTTGATTGCTTTAAACATGTGCTTTGCATTGGGAGGTGTTATTACTATTGAGTTTAATCTGTTGTACTTGTTTTGTTAGTCATTGTTCTATTTGTGCAGGTTTTGTATTGTTTCAGTCTCTGTGACTTGGTTGCTAATTTTTGTTTGGGTTTATTAATGCATTCCTGTATGCATGCCCTGTGTGGTGTTTATGTTGTATCTGTGTTTTAATTTTCTTGACTATTTTCCTAACCTCTTTCATTAAGTTTAGTGTTATATATTTTTTTAGTGTATTATGTCAACCTACCTAATTAAGGGGATTGGGGCAAGATATTGCAAAGCTACATTTTTGGTCAAATTGAACTAATCATGCCATCTGCATATAAACATAGTAGACTAAACGGTAGTTTTAACAATTTCTCAAAAATGCTAGTAGATGGTGGTCTATGCCATAGAGCACTGTATTGCCCCGAACAATTCCAGAAGTTTATGGTAGCAAAACAAGTGTGAAGCATCAGTTATTAGTGGCAGTAACATGGCTGGCAGGCAGGCCATGGATTCAGTTGAATAATGAATTGGATGATTCATCAGTCAATGAGATGGATTCTGATTATTGTGTCATCCTCGTGCATATTGTCGGTCACTGCCGTAAAAAAAAAAAATTGTTTTCTTTTGCTTATAATTATCTTTATGTATATATACATATTTTGCCAATGTAATTAATGTAAACAATTGTCGCGATTGCTGTACACGCAGTTTTATTTGTGTTTGGGAGGGTTTTTGTGTGTCAGCACGGTGTTGGTGGTGGAGGTGTTATGTATAGTGGGGAACCGGAAACGAGGCATTCTGGTTCCTGGCGTTCAGGTGTGAAGGTGTGTCCTTCGATTTGTCTTGTGTAGACTCTTTGTGTAAGCTGCCACGTGCCAGGCCTAAGCTGACCTCTTGTACGAGGGCTGTTCAAAAAGTTTGCGGCCTTGCCTATATGCGGTGCTGCGATCAATTTTATTTTTGGCAGGAATAATTCAGCCATCTGTGCTAGAGATACGATACCAATTTCCACTTGATTTGTCATAAAGTTTTGCCATGACAGCTTAGCAGATAGTCAGTGTGCACATGCTTTGTCAAAAATGGAGAAGACGGAGACTCGTGCTGTCATAAAATACCTGACGAAAAAAGGTTTGACCCCATCTCAAATCAAAGCTGACATGGATGAAGTTTTGGGAGAGTCTGCTCCTTCGTACACCACTGTGAAAAAATGGACAGCCCTTTTTAAATATGGCAGAGAAAGTGTGGAAGATGACCCTCGCAGCGGACGGCGGTCAACTGCTGTCACTGAAGAAAATATCGACAAAGTTCACAATTTGGTATTAGCAGATCGCCGTTTGAAAACGCGTGAGATAGCTGAGACAACAGGCATCTCTGTCGACCGAGTGCACCACATCCTAACCGAAAATTTGGGTATGACGAAGGTCTCAGCAAGGTGGGTACCGTGTCTGCTGACCGCTGAGCAAAAACGTGTTCGCACTTTGATATCAAAGGAGTGTTTGGGCTTCTACCAGAAAAACCCACAGGATTTCTTGCATTGGCTTGTGATTACTGATGAAACGTGGATCCATTACTACACTCCTAAAACAAAAGAACAGTTAAAGCAATGAAAACACCACAGTTTGCCACCACCAAAGGCGGAAAAGACAGTTCCATCAGCAGGGAAAGTGATGGCCTCGGTTTTTTGGGATGCTAAAGGCATCATCTTTATTGACTACCTAGAAAGAGGAAAGACCATTAATGCTGTCTATTACTATGAACTTTTGGAAAAACTGAAGAAAGAAATCGAAGAAAAGATGCCCCACTTGAAGAAGAAAAAGGTTCTGTTCCACCACGATAATGCACCTGCACATTCCGCCAGAATCACTGAACAAAAGATAAACGAACTTCGCTTCCAATTAGTTACACATCCACTGTACTCACCTGATTTTGTCCCCAGTGATTCCACCCTTTTCCAAACCTAAAAAAATTCTTGGCTGGAAAGAGATTCCACTCAAATGACGAAGTCATCTCTGAAGTGAACGAGTATTTTGCACACCTTGACAAATTGACCTATTGTGATGGCATAAAAAAGCTAGAACATCGCTGGAATAAGTGCATTGCTAACAAAAGAGACTATATTGAAAAATAAAAAAAGTTTTAACATTATTTTGTTTGTTGTTCTATTTGAGGCCGCGAACTTTCCGAACAGCCCTCGTATTGTGATCTGATATAATTATATTTTTGGTACATAAAATTTGTTTGATCCTATATCGTACTCGTCCCATCCTTTCATGGCAATCATTTTCATTCACCCCTGTGAATATCATTCCTCAGATATTTGCAGATCCCACATTATCAACCACCAGACACTGATGTTTCAACTGTGAAGAATGAAAGTGAGGTTAATGTTGTTAAGCATTATCTTTATCCTAAAATATCTTTCCATGTTTCTTCAGCATGTGGTCAATTCTTTTTCACAAGCAAAATTAATTGTCTATTGTAATTGACATAATCATGATTGTTTTGCAAGAAAATGAGTTAGTTTTTGTGATTAGGTTAATATTAAGTGTGTAAAAAAAACTATGTCTTGGCACTATCTTGCCCTGACCTCTCAATTATTGTCTAAATAGTTGATATGTTGTCATGACTCCTCATACTGACAACATATCAACTATTTTTTCCTCCACAGAAGTGGATATGCTTATATACCTAGAACCAGGTGTTTGTAAATCAGCCAACTCTAACATAGGGAACAGAAGCTGTTTAGCAGCTGCCCACTCTGGATCAAATGCTTGTAGGTTATTCTTTGCTTCATTTCTCCCCATAAAAATGAGTAAAATAGATGACCCTACTAAAAGCATCTGTTTGCACAGGTATTTGCTCTATGGTTCATCATAACTACTGGACTCTCTCATCTTGAAAAGGTGGTGACTATCAAGAGACTTATTGCTATTACAGTAGAGTGTCGTTTATCCAAATCAATTGGGGACTGGGGTTGTTCGGATAACTTATTTTTCGGATAACCGATTATGTACGAAAAAATACATTAACCTATCCCGTGTTGAAATTTTTCTCCATTGCGTGTTGCTTGGTGTTGAATTTTTGTCGATGTTAAGCCTAACGTAAACTTTTTAAAATAATAATCGTGACTATTGCATCGTTAAAAATTATTTCTTTATTTTTTACAAACAAAATAAATATATTGAAAAATATAAAAACAAAAAAAAATGTATACTTTAGAAGTTATCTAGTATCAAAAACGCTTGATTCAGCATGACACACAGTCCTCGGAAAAACACCACACAAAAGTGACAGTGCTGCCAACTAAAACACATACACAAACATAAAAAAATATTGGAGTAGCCCAAGATATAGCCAAAAATTGCAGCAGCCACAGCACTAGCGAAAATTTAAATTTGCCGACTGGAATTCTTTCGGATAAATGATGCTCTACTGTACTACAGTAGAGTTCTGCAAATATTTACTTAAAGTGGACTGAGAAGGTAACAAGTTACTGAAAATGAAGTGTTTTATGATACTAGCAGTGATAATAGTCTAAATAGTAGAATTTTCATAAAGGTATTATATACAAATTCATATTTGTACGGTCAAATCCGTCTGTAACAGACCGAACAACTCTATAGTAGACAGGTTACCTACTATAGGTATCCCTTGATTAATGTGGTTAATAAATTTCTCAATGTTACCGTGTATATCAAAATCGCATTAATCAATTACAGTAGTACCTTGGTACTTGACTGAACAATCACCACCTGCTAGAACAAATTTTTTGGTTAATAACAAATATTTTTATTTTAACTTTAATTTTTTTATTCACCTGTAAAAACATTGTCTAAGATAAAAATGAGTAACTAATTTAAAACAAAAATAAAACCTTACAGTTGTCTAATTTCGTTCAACAAAATTATACTCAATTCAGTTTGTTTTCTCATAAGTGAAAAAAAAAAAAAAAAACTGCTTGCAGAACACAATCATTAGCATGTTTTACAACCATTTCAAGTGGATGAAGTGCTTCAGCAATACGTGTCTGTGACACACTAAGATTTGTTGCAAATTCGCGAGTTGCTATTCGTTAATCTTTAACAATTTCTTCTTGCAATTTCTCTCCAACAGCTTTTGGGATCCCATATGTTTTGTATCCTTTAGTTCAAAATTTCCTGAACAAAACTTTCGAAACCACATCTGACACATTTGGAGTTTAGAAGCATCTTCCTCATACACAGTATGAGTATTTTTTACTGTTTGTATAGCGTGATACCTTTACAAAACTTAAAACACATGCATAATATGCTTGATGTACATTTTATCTGCAGACATTTTGACTTGATTTTATTCAAATGAAATGTGTTGTAAAAAAGTTTGAAATAAGCTTCAAAACAAAGATAATCTCACATCAGGAATAATGTGTTAAATTTCACCATTTATAATTACGTCACATATTTAAGTAAAAACAGCTGTTAATAAAAATACGCAAAAACTTTCCATTCAAATCCACAATAAAATTACTGTAATACAGTAGTCATATTTTGCTATTCTGTATTGGGTATGTGTATTTTTTGACTTTTTTATGTTTTATACATGCTAGGCTTGTAAACTTCTTGTTAAATTTGTGTTAAATTGGCTAAAGATACCAATTTTTCTGTTTTATGGCCTGCATTTCCTTTCCATTTCTGCATTAGGCAGATTCTGCTATATACAGGTTCCATTATACAGGTTTGACTGTATTAACTATACTGTATACCAATAGTGACTATTTCTATTTGCAGTTAAATTTTAATTAAAAAAATACTGGCTATTCAGTGGATTCTTTTGAGTTAGAGACATTGCATTTTTTCAAGGTAGTGTTTTGCAGTGACAAAACACCACCTTGAAAAAAGGGTTATATTTTTTGTTAACATGCAGAATTGATGCTATTATCAAGAGTCACTAGTAAAGAATGATATATCCTAGTGTTAAGTTACAGAAGTAAAAATCAGACTACATTTATTATTATTATTATTATTACTTTTTGAATGACACACCAAATTTTATGGACTATCAAGAGTATCAAGAGTTGAGTTTCTAGAACTCCAATGTATTATTGTATGTTTTATTAATATTACTTGGTAAATAAAACAGAAATAAAGTGATATGATAAAAAATTTGTCCCTTCACAACCAACTCATTTAAACAAAAGATGTGTGTTCTTATATGATAGAAATTTGATGGATTGTAATAATCAGACCATCCAACAGAATGCTGAAATTCTGTTTAGAAAACATTACCCAAAGATTTATTTTACTATTGTCTTCTAAACTGAAAGTTATTAAATAATATTTAAAATGCCATTTTAATTAAAATAAAACAAATTTCTACAATATAGAGTTTAAAGAATGAAGCAAATAAATCAAAATTGTAATGACATTATCTTTACTTATTTCATTAACAAAAACAGTAATGGCTGAAAATAATGATGTTTCTTTTTAACATCTCGAACACTTTATGATAAAGTCAATTTTATTTACAGTATTAAATGTCTTTTGAGTCAAATCAACTTATCTTCAAATGCATCTTTCAAAGAAACCTAATTGAACAGACTTTTTTGAAAGAAGCTGTTCAAGTATTACATCAGCAAAAATTTGCTTTTTTTGATCCTTCCTCATCATCACAAGTTATCAGAAATCAAAATACCCCTCCCCTAATTATGTCATCACAGATGGAATCATTGATGGAAACATAAAAAATGGCCGATGTTCTAAGGTGAGCTGAAAATTGTACAGTTTGTATGAATCGAAGGAGAACTTAATTTATTACTTTTAACATTACAGAAAATCACAAAAAAAGAAAAACTTTATACAGAAGTCTTCCTCTAATGAACTCCTAAAACACATGTAGATAGATCTTTTATTGTAGGCTGTAACTGACATTAGAAAAAATAAAAAAAAATTGGCCTCTGCCAGTGATGATAATTTAAAAATGTTTTCAAATTTTTCTTTAAAAGAACTTAAAACAAAGTTAAACTGTTTAAATATTTTAATCATTATTGCCAGAATAGAACAAGAACACTGTTCCTTCTTTACATATTTTAATGCAACTTGTATCTTACCATAAAAGATCTATTTAAATCTGCATTTTTAGTAATTCTCTGCACATTAGAGGACTTTTGTACAAAAAATTTTTTACAATTTTCTACATTAAACATAGTTAATCTTTCATATTTTTTTTTAAAATTTATCTTTTACATTTATAGCCAAGTTTATTACTGAGTGAAAGTCAGTAACCAAATATCTTATTATATACACTCCTCAAAAGTGAAATCACACAAAATCATGAAAGAATGCACATAGTCACATAAAAATTAAAGTACTGGTAAAAGTGACAGATATTCAAATGATTAAGTTTGCATATACATCAGGTCATGTGTAACCCAGTTTCAGGTTATAAAGACCAGCAACTGTCTCAGGCCATAAATGCTATTTGCAATAGTTTGTGGCAGCTGAACTTTCAAATAAGCGAAGAAAATTCACTGGAGATGACAGCAAGCTGAATACCATCAATTAACAGCTAAGGAATGAGACCATATCCTAAAGCTGCACAATCTCAGTTTGTTGATGCATGTAGTTGCCACACGTTAGGCATGACATGAGTATCATCCAGCAATGTTGACATGATGGACACAGAAACAACTATGAAGACAATGGAGAGAGTGTGGATTGCACCAGCACACGACACAGTGCGCAGACTGGCAGATTTGTCAAATGGCCCATTGAGATCCACTCACCACAGCACATGACTCCAAAACCATCCATTGCTGTCAATGGGTGTATGTGTCCACCCATTGACAGCAATGGGTGGACACATACACCCACAGATTGCATGAAATTGGGCTGCATGCATGGCAACCAGTAACAGAGTACTATTAACCACTCAATAGAGGGCTTCACAACTGGTGTGGTATCAATGTCATCGCAATTGGACCACTGAATGGCATTCAGTATTTTTACAGATGAATCCCACTTCTGTCTGTGGAGGAATGACGGCTATTGACAGTTTCCTGGGAGAAAACTGTGCCAGTCCTTTTTGCTGAGCATCACACTGGCCCCACACTGCGCATTATGGTTTAATCAGTGGACAGTCCTGGTGCACTCTCTGGTACTCTGACAGCAGATTAGTACATCACATGAATTGTGGGGCCTATGGTCACTGCTTTAGGCCCCACAATTCAGGCTGCACCTGACACAATGTTCGAGCAAGACAATGCCTGACTGCATGTCGCATGGTAAACTCTAATCATGCAAGTTTTTGTTATGATTCACAAATGATGCTGTAATACATTAAATTTTCAAATGTGTTTCATGCAGTTCTAAGTAAAAATAATTGTTCATGCTAAATTTATTGCCATTTTCAGTTTTAAAAATTGAAAAAATCTGTACACACCAGTTATAGGTTCAAGTAGGTCATATTTTGTTATATACAACTGGTGTGCTGTTGCTGTTTTATTTTAAAAATTGATTTTTCAAGATGGATCAGTCTAGGCATTCATTTGATTCTTTTCCTTGAATTTAGGAAAACCTAGCTCGAGTGAATGAATTCAATTCACTTGGTTAACTTGTGATGATAATGATGATGATGTTCGTTCCGCTCATTGCATTATTTGCAGAATTTCATCTAGTGTTAAATACAATGGAATTACAGCATTTAGGAGATGCTCATTGTGAAAAGCATTAAAAAAGAAATGCATCTTCTCATTACCTTTGCCTTCCCCGGTCATCATGTCAGCCAATGAAACAGTTCTCAAAGATGGTGACCTCAGATGACATGATAGGATAGTTTTTTTTTTTTTTTGAGCAAAAGGGAATTAGCAGTAATTTTTTGTAATGTAGATGTTGTAATATTAACTTTATCTGAAATAAGATTACAAATTTATTTTCTACTACATAATAAATACATATCTACATATAAATTATTAAGTTTCAGTTTCTTTTGAAAGATCAATTATGGATTTCCCAATCAGTTTCCATTCTTAAACTTGACTTTTATTAATTAATGAATGCACCATGTGCATCTTGTAAATTGTTAATTTTTAAAATACTTATTTAATTATATAAACAAACAAACAAGCTCAAACTTTGTAATAATCTGACATTCAAAAAAAATAATCAACTCTGAATTTTTTGATTATTTATTACAGGTAGTTTCCAAATTTAAGATGAAATGCATTTCTAAACACAATAGAGTTGCATGTTATAATAGTAGTTCCATTCCCAGAAAGCTAAAAAAGTAATAATAAAATCTCTTATTAAGCTATGTGTAAAATATCATTTTGGGGAAAAAGAGAAAAAATAAAGCAATCTTGTGGTTTGTTACATTTGACCCAGGTGCAGTCTAGTCATAAAATCATTTACGGTGGCATGAAAACAGCTACAATTAAACAAATAAATAAAACGTGGGAGGATGACCACCCACATTTAGGTCAATGTGGATGCAAAAGAAAGCTTCATGCACAACCATCTTTTTGATTAATCGAAAGTTTACTCCCAAAAAACATTTAAATTGGGGAGAGGATCGGAGGAAAAAGGTATGTAGGGTAAGGCTTAAAGCTGATAGCACTTGGATCTCAGATACTCTGAAAGCCTGCTGAAGGTTATACTCCTCTAGAAAGGACACTCAGGTACAGGTGAAGTCTGAGATTGGATGAAAAGTGCAGACAGCCTATCCACAGTCCCAAAATTATTGAGGAGGCATCTTATCCCTGATTATTCCAGTCTATTCTTAATTGTTAGTGTATCACTCGGTATAGTGTGGTGCCATAATAAATCTGTATGTTTACAGTAAATAAATTATACAGTGGGTGATCAGTTAACGAACAAATCGGATAATGAACACTTTCGCGAAAGACTTTTATGTTCAGACAACAAACACCTCACAGAACAAACATAAGAAGAAGCAACGTAAAATAATGAATACCGATTGGTCTTCCCTTTTCTTCAGGCAACGACTCAAAACTTTTCAGAGTGCGGGAGACGTCGACATCAATGCACAACCCGGTATATACTGATTGGATAGTATTCCTCCAAACTTTGAAACTCTCCCTTGTAATTCCAGCTTTTTATTTTTCTGACAGAAACAATTTTTTTGCAGTATTTGTGAGACTGTCAGACAGGCACTTGTTAAGTTTTGCATTGGTTTTTATTTTCAAAAGGTGAGAGTATAATAGCAAAGGTAGAGATTGGGCAGAACATGTCTGATGTTGCTGAGCAGTATGGCTTGAACAGGTCTACAGTAGTCCACAGTTCAATCTTATCTAAGAAAGACACTATAATCAAGAAGACTCAAGCAGATAAAAAAGTACCAAAAATTGCATCTGAGAAATAAAGAACATTGAAGAGCTCATAATGGAACCCAAAACTGTTCTGACAACAGAAAAATGCCAAGAACTCTTGAATGAAAAACACCAAGAAACTCAGCAAGATATGTTTTTTTCTGAAAAAGAGGATTAATGCCAACATCTGCTATTAAAAATCTTTTGAAGAAGTGGGAGGATGTCAGAACAATGATCTTAGGATGGCATTCGAACCAGTTTGAGGTTAATAGGCTTGGGGATCTCTACAATTACAATGCTATTAATTACTTCTGAAAAATGCTGAAGAAGAGAGAAAAGCAATCAATATTAGACAGATTCTCTAACCTCCACAAATGGAAAAAACATGACTAATAAAAATGCAAGACTGTGTTATTATTACATATGAATAAACGTAGTAAGAAAGTATATATTTTTTATTTTTTGGGGTCTCCAGAACAAATTAATCAAATTCCCATAAAAACCTATAGTAAGTCGATAATCAGTTAACAAACAATTCGGATAATGAACAAAGTCTTGGAATGGATTATGTTCTTTAACCACTGTATATACTGAATCGAGTTGATTGTGGAGAAATATTTCCTATGAACCTACAGTACATTTTGAAAATCTCGGGCACTGCTTACTCAAGAAATCTGCTTGAGAAGACAAATGACAGAGAGGAACTTTCATTCTAGGAAAGTTTTACTTTTAACAATGAATGTGTTACCATGTATAAAAAATTTAAGTAGATTGTACAATTCCATAAGAAATAATAATAATAGATTAATATTAACAATCACTGGGAGTCCAAGATTTATTTCAGATTTCTTTTTGTGGTTTGTTTTATAGTCTGTTATGCATTCAAACATTTAAACAAGTTGTCTAAAAGCAAATAAATTATTATTTAAAACATTAAACCATATAGTAAACAGAAAATAAAAATTAATTTTACAATTATCTTACTGTTACTAAAACCAAAATAGATAAAGTGTTATCACATGAGAGCTCAAAATTAATTGTTTGTTAACTGAAAGTGTACAAAAGTACAAATTTGGCACACACAAAGTGATTTAAGGGTAACAAATTATTATGTACAAATGAGCAAGTTGTCTAAAAGTTAAGGACTGCTTATAGAAATGCATATTAAACAAAAAGTGACAATTTATACTACATCTTTAATTATTATTAACACAAATCGTTTTTCATAAATATAACTCAGTAAAAATTATCTGACTTAAATTTGTTAATTTATAATATTCAAAAGTTATTAAGTTCATAAATTTACAGTTTATATAGTATAGGACTATGCCATATATACTATGCCAAATATGCATTTATAAATATGTGTAAATATTTTCTAAATTTTAGGTGAATACGTTGCACAAATAATAATTTTTTCCAACAATTTTTCAAAAGTAAAATAATACTCACCAACAGCAGTTGTAAAACTATTTGGAAAAGATTTATCAGTTCTTTCTCTTAAAAATTTCCATTGGTTATCTTCAAATTTACATTCTATTATTTTCTTATCATACAGTCTTAATGTTTTTGTTACCTAAAAAGCAAGTATTTCATATTTTAAATATATAATTTTTTTATTTTTATGATACATTTTGCTATAAACAGATATAAATAAATTCATTACATGAATATATAGTTTTTCAATTAAGTAAATTATGTTATGTAGTAGGCCTAGCAAAACTAATGCATATAAAAGTACATAACATATTTGCTTTTAAATGAATTTTAAAAAATATTCTATATAGTTTCATGAATATATTTATGAAAATCTTTCTATGAAAGCTTTATTTTTATCATTCTTTGTTATCTGGAGAAAGAATTCAGCTAAGAAAGTTCTTACATATATTTTATTGTTTGTTTCTTATATAACAAACAATAATATATTTGGAAAAAATTTCACATATTTTCTTCCTCTTAACTGTATTTGTATTACTGTCTTTTCTTTCAAATTTTCTTCATAAAAAAATATGTAATGTTCAAATTAAGATATTTTAAAATCTTTAGCTGTGCATTATGATATAAGTTAGCAAGAAGCAAAGGAATTATCAAGTTTGTAACTTAGAGATGATGAGCGAAAAATGACAAATTTATACTAATGATTAGTATTGCAAAGGATGATTGACAAAAAACATTGATGACTTAAAAAAAAGTCAAACTAGACAGATAAAACAAAAATAGAACAATGATGAGAACATAGAATACTAATAATGAATATGTGCCATGTCAAACTTCACAAAAAATGAACAGCTAGAGAAACAGAAGTAAAAACTTATACATGATAAAAATATCAAAAACTATTTTAGTAATTTCAATAATTGTAGCTCAGTAATTTGATTAATTATACAAATCTTTTATAACTTGTATAATTATTCAAATTACTGAGAGTACAGTTAAATTAGCCTTATTAATCCACCTGTTCCCAAAAATCATGATGATATAATAGATAGCTTAATGTGAGATACCAGCATGTGAAGTTAGCTAAAATTATACCCATTATGGATGGATCTGACCTATGATGAGATTGGCCAGCAGACACAAGAGATGAGGAGCAATGCCCAAACATCTGCTATGACGAATTGTGAAGTCTAAGTTAATTCAAATCCAAATCCTCTTCGGAGACAAGTTACTACTCAGATATCTAGATGATAATACTTTAATGGAAAATAAAAATTCCATGTGTGGATCATTATATAAAAATTTACAAATATTGCATATATGCCAATGTAGAAGTTAACCTCAGAATTTTCAGTTCAAAATTCTTGTTTAGACCTATACTTGCCATATATCAACTCCCAAACATACTATAAGCTAAACTGAAATGTAGCCATGGTATACAGTACCTATGGCAAAAGCATATACTACATCCAGATACTACCCTCAATATCTTTCAAATATCATCACTGGGATATTCACATATCCCATGAAGGATTTCAAATATTGTGCTTTGTGATGTTCTTTAGAAAAATGTTCTTTGAAGTGGTTTTGGTACAAGTGCTTGTAGGTAGAACAACTTTCCACAGACAATCATCATCTACAGGATTTGTGAAAATTAACATCTTGTGTCTGCTGTCAGTAATAACTGTGCTGGGACTTTTTTGTATTTACCTGGGAATACTATCATACCAGAATCTTTTCATGCTGTTCTAATTGAAATTGTCCTTCTGGACATCTGGACATGAAGTAACAGAATTTATTCAGCAATAAAGTCTTCATTCAGTTGGATGGAGTTCCATCTTATTGGGCATGAAAATTCATGCAGCTTGAAATAACCTCTTCTCTGGACACTGAATTGGGCATGATAGTGATATGTAATGGCCTATGAGATCACCCAACATTACCACTCTGAATTTCTCCCTCTGGGTTTTGAAAGTCCAAACACTGCATTGACATTGCATGCAGCTGAATTGAAATAAAGTGAAACTCAAAAATCCTTCACTGAGGTATGTTTTGTAATATCATGTAATTTAATGTGTATGAATTTCAACACAATTGCTTTAAAATAAAATAAGGACATAATTATGCCATAACATGTATATTATAAAGTTCATAAAAAATAGACACAGGCAAAAGGATAGCAGTTTTTTGATATCCTATATAGGATATCAAAAAACAGTTAATAACTTAAAATTTTTAACAGTTTTTTGATATCCTATATAGGATATCAAAAAACTGTTAAAAATTTTAAGTTATTTTGTTAGGAATTCTGTATATACTACTGATAAAAATGTAACTTCACTATTATATAAAAGTAAAACAGCTCTTCTGGTAAAACTATTATACAATATAAGATAACAAAACATTGTACAGTGAGACTGCTGTATCCATGATCTCAGCAACCATGGTTTCAGTTAACTGCAGTTCACAAAGTGCTGTATAGGAACAGTTGTAAACTTGTCAAAATGCATTTTGATTACAAAACTTGTGATTTTTTATATGTGGTGCATAATTTTATTTAGTTTTGCTTGATTTATTGAATCAAATAGTTGTTTTTTCTGTCTTTTTTCATTAAACCAAATTTAAAACATTTTTATTCAAGTAAGTTTTTTAAATAAATTCTAAAATGGATTCTAAGCCTAAAAGATGATGCAAAGTACTAATTATAATTGAGAAAGTGAAAATTCTCAATATGGTTGAAATAGAAAAAAAAATTGTTTGCAGAGATTGCCAAGCCACATGGAAAAAATGAATCTTTGATACATGAAGTAATGAAGAGCAAAAATAAAATTTGTGCCAGCTTTTCTGTTGCACTCCAATCCACAAAAGTTTCTTATACAGTCCATAATAAGATGTTACTCAAGATGGAAAAGTGTTAAATCTGTGGTATAAGATATGATTTCAAAAAGAGTGCAACATGTTACAGTAAAAGGTACTGAGATTATATGAGGACATTTGGTCACAAGACAGTATGGAAGAGAAAACTAAGCCATTTACAGCAAGCAAGAGATAGTTACATAGATTCAAAAATAAGTTTAATCTAAAAAATATAAAAATTATTAGAGAAACTGCATCTGCTGACAAGAATGCTTTTGTTGATTGTGTTTAATTCTGCTAGATAGCAGAGTTAAAAAAAACCATTGAGGAGAAAGTCTATAATCCTAAGCAAGTTTTTAATTGTGACAAAACAGGCCTTCTTTGGAAAATATGCCTGAGAGGACCTATATACACAAAAGTGCAAAACAGGCAATAGGTTTTAAACATACAAGGACAGATTAATGCTAGTACTACATGGCAATGTGGCCAGACATATGATAAAACCTGAGTTGTTTACTGAGCAAAGAATCTTAAAAACAAAAATAAAAAGTATATGCCTGTCTTCTAGCAGCACAATTCCAAGGCATGATTATAGTTGTATTATTCACTGCATGGTTTCATAAATGCTTCATTTCTAAAGTGAAGAAATATTTGGAGAATGAAGGGTAACCATTTAAGATTTTATTGGTAATAGATAATGTGTCTGGTCACCCTCATCCATGTTATGGTAAGATCTGGCAACACCAGAGAGAGCGCGGCACGTGCAAGACAGACGGCCATGTTTAATGTATGCAAGTGTAGATCGTCCGTTCCGAATAAACCCTGAATAAAGTATTCAGAGTAAGTGTTTGCATTCCTGTCTTACGGGGGGTCTTAAGTGCGTCACGGACGGCGTGGAAACACAAAGTAAGCCATATAAAACATGGTGGCAGCGGATAATTAAGCCAGTAAAGGAAACGAGGCTTAACGAACATGCGCCTGCTTAACTATACAAGTAATTAGAAACTTCGTTCAAAGGTTGACGCTGCGGCAGACAGACAGTCTCCTTTATATAGTAATATAACGATTACTTTAAAGTAACAGGAAAAAAAAAAAAAAGAAAGCGAGATGAATAGTTTAACTCCTCCGGAACCATTTTCCATGGACACGTCGAATCCAGAAAATTGGAGTCTATGGAAGCAACGATTTAATATATATGCAACGGCTATAGATTTACCTGCAAAAAGTATTCCACAGCAGAGAGCTATCCTGCTCCATATAATCGGAGAAAAAGGCTTAGAAATATACAATAATTTCCATTTAGACGAAAATGCCATGAATCCGACAGTGGATGAAATCTTAGCTAAATTTACAGACCATTTCCAGCCGTATAAGAACACTATCTATAGTAGATATGTATTTTTCTCGCTTGTACAGAAACCAGGACAAACTGTAGACGAATTTGTAACAGAGCTACGTACAAAAGCTCAAGGATGTGATTTTGGCACCCTAACCGAATCTCTTATAAGAGACAGANTGTACAGAAGCCAGGACAAACTGTGGACGAATTTGTAACAGAGCTATGTACAAATGCTCAAGGATGTGATTTTGGCACCCTAACAGAATCTCTTATAAGAGACAGAATTGTCTTGTCTTAGGCACACAAGATGATGGTATCAGACAAAAAATGCTGCAAGATCCGACCTTAATATTGGCCAAAGCAATAGACATGGCAAGAGCGTCTGAACTGTCTAAGCATCAATTATCTAAAATCAGGGCAACAGAAATAGCAGTGAACAAGGTGAAAAGTCAGTTTCCAAGACAAAAAGATAAACCGATAAAATCGAATACGTGTATGGTGAATAAAAATAGTGTCAAGAATAAAAAATGTCACAAATGCCTAACTATACATGAGTATGGAAACTGTCCAGCTTTTGGCAAATTTTGTAATAAATGCAAAAAGAAAATAAATGAAATTGATGATCCTAATTCCATCGTCATCTCAGATAAGGAAGATTATCTATTGGATAGAATCGTTGTGCTGAATGAAGTCATGCATGAACACTGGGAAGAAGTCATTAAAATAAATGGGACTCCCACTAAAATCAAATTAGATACTGGAGCGGACACTAATGTTATTTTTTGGATGTATTTGAAGCAGTGGACCAATTCTCCAAAGATAAAACAGAGTAAGGTCAAAGCCTATACCTTCAAACGTGAGAGAATACCTATCGTCAGTGAATGTCACCTTCGACTCAAGTCTGAAAGCCATGAAACCACAAGCAAATTCATCGTCATCAGGACACGTGGGCTACCTCTACTGAGTGGAGATGCATACAGAAAACTAAACCTTATTAAAAGGATAAATTCTATTACACCTGAACTTAACCCAGAAAATATTTTGAAATCCTATTCCAGTATATTTGAGGGAAGTGGCAAACTCAAACATGAGGTTATAATCAAATTAAATCAAAATGCAATTCCAAAACTTCTCTCCTAGAAGGATCCAGAAGCTTTAATTCTTGTTTAACTTCTGTTTTTTAGAGGATCTGGTTAGAAAAGGAATCTTAAAAAAGACAGAAGAAACTTCTAGTTGGCTCCACTCAATGGTCATTGTTAAAAAGAAACAAGGAAAATTACACCTGTGTATGGATTTGCATGAGTTAAATAAATACATTATCAGAGATAATTATCAGATACCATCACCAACAGAACTGCTATCAAACATTCCAAAAGCTAGATGATATACAGTTATGGATGCTAAATCAGCCTTCTTTCAGTTACCGGTAGAAGAACAATCACAAGAACTGTTAATAATGAATACACCTTTCGGAAAATATAAATTTACAAGATTGCCGTTTGGAATCACAACAGCATCAGAGCATTTTCAAAGAGCCATCGACACAATACTTTCAGATATTGAAGGCATTTACACATATATGGATGATGTTCTAATCTACGGCGACACATTAAGAGAGCATAATCAAAAACTGATAGAAGTCTTACAAAGAGCAGAAACTCTTGGCCTTAAATTAGAAAAAAGCAAGATCCAACTGGCACAAAGGCAAGTCACCTTTGTAGGGCACATAATAGGACCAGACAGTATAAAACCAGAAGAATCAAAACTTATTGCCATTCAACAATTAAAAGAACCAGAAAACCAAAAATGTCGCATCAGGCCGATTCTTGCCCCGTGTGATGATTGATTAATTTTCGTAAGTCTCACCTGACCGTCTTGTTCGTACTCCAGGTTCCCGTCGTATCTCCAACCAAGAAAAAGTTCACCAAGTTTGTCTTTTTGATTTTATTTACACAAAAAAACCAACAAATCAACTATGTACAACAATTCGAGAGGAAAGAGCACTCCTCTATATTCTCGCGCCTTTTAGTAACTCAACACCACTGTCTTGGTGTTGCCAACTCTCTCCAATAATATTAACCATAAAAAAACCATTAAGACTGCCCGCCATCTAGCGGGATGGACGGGTCATCCTCCCACCTTTGATTTTGTTAGGCAAAATCAAATCAAACTTAAATTTAAATTCAACAAAACACATACAGTATAAATTGAATGAGTTCGAACCAGTTTATAGATTCAACCGATTGGGAGTCTTTATGGGTCTGCCCCTTTTTGATACTCAATGATTCTCAGATGAGTTTGTAACATCACTTCCTGCAGTGGCAGAGGTCATTCGGGACTGATCACAGGACCCCTCGCGATTGTTTTCATCAGAGTCTGCAGTCTTGTCATGAAATTCTTCTCGCATAGCTTGCTTTTCATCCCCCGAAGTGGTCTCCAAGGGGTACAATCTCCTAACAGGACGGATGAGAAATCCAACTTGTGTTTTTATTTTGGCTACTCTTACCAATCCATCTTTACCTGGATAGATCTCGACAACTTTCGCCAGAGGCCAATCAAGTCGTTTTTGGTTGTCATGCCCAACCAAGACGATATATCTCTTACAGCAATAATTTTCGTGCCCTTCGCCATCCCCCTCGGGTTTTGCAATTGCGCCAGGTACTCAATTCGAAATCTATTTCGTAAATCTTTTCTCAACTTGCATAAATAACGGAATCTCTTCCCAAGATTGACTCCTAATATGTTTCTGCAAGGAGTAAAGGAAACTGGACTTCCCGATTTAGACCATATGGAAAAGGTCAAAGGAATTAAATCTTCGGTATCTTCTGAGAGAGTAGTAAGTGGTCAAGAGTTCATCAAACCCTCTACCTCATAGATAATGGTGTAGAGCTCTTCGTAAGTTAACGAAGCTCGTCCCAAAATTCTCCTCATAACCTGCTTTACACATCCTACCAACCTTTCCCACCAGCCACCCCACCAGGGCTAAGCTGGAGGAATGAACTTCCAGGTAATGTCCTGAACAAGAATTTCATCTTTAATCTTTGTAAGNCTTAAACTGTAATACAAAAACATGAGAATTTCACCATTTTCAAAGCTCTTAAATGTTACCTGCAACTTTGAAAAGTCTTTCACTTTCAATGGAAGATGCTGAGGGACTTAGATATTTCATAGCTATTTTGCTTAAATTAGGAAAAACTTTTGAACTTCTCCACAAAAAAAAAAGGGTCGCTATGTCTTTGTATAAGAGGTAAATGTAAATAATATTCTAATTCTTGATTGAAACGTTTGTTTCTTCGTTTTGTTTTTTCTTCCTTTTTAAAAGCATGCTTTTATTCATTGTTTCGTTCACCAGAGGTTAATTCATCAAAGAAATTAGAAAAACTCAGAGATTATCCTCCATCTTGATCGTCTCCAGAAGCAGAAGCTTCTTGAGATTTTGAATTATCAACATTATCTAAGCTATTGATTGTCCATCTTTTTATTTTCTCTATCACTTTTTTAAAATTTAATTTTGGATCTAATAAGGATGACAACTATAAAGACTTGTTTTCTATATATGCTGAAAATCTTTTTATATTGTATTTTCTAGTTCTTCTATTGTGGAATTAAATGCCACTAATGGAACTACTGCTTTTTACTTTTGATAATATGAGAGACCACTGATATGTGCTCAACGTGGGAATTTTATTATCTATAGCATATATGCACAAGGGCTTTTTGCTATTCAAAGTTTCTTTGCAACATGCAGTAAGTAGAATTCTAGCGAGTAGGAACATCTTGAATTAATTTGTGTTTCTGCAAACCTAACTTGTCTTGCAAATCTTCCAATTTACTTATAGCTACAGAAGAATGATTAAAATGTGTGACAATATTTCTATTAACTGTGATTATAGTTTTCATATCTTGTTGAGAAAATATGCATTCGTTTAGTGTCAGCTGCAGTGTATGTGTAAAGCATGATAATACTTCTAAGTTGCAATTCCTGATTCCAGCTACCATATTTGCTCTGGAATCTCTCAGTACTAAGAATATCTTATGACTTTTGTCAACTTATATCGTTCAAGAACTATCTTTATCTGTTCACTGATAAGTGTAGCTGTGTGGGAACCTTCAAAGGAAACAATTCGCAAAACAGCTCTTGCTGAAAATTATCCTTCAACCAGTGAGGCTGTTACATTTAAAAAAGGAAAATTATTTGTAGTTGCTGTCTAAATATCAGCAGTTAAATACTGTACATTTTGAATCATCAATAGCTTTCTGAATTTTTGACTGAACTTTTTGAAATATATCACGGATGTTATTTTCAGATATATATTTTCTGCTGGGAATATTGTAATTAGGAACGAGTTTTTTTAGTAATCTTTGAAATCCTAAATCTGATACAACAAAGTATTCTGTATATCTACGCTTATCATTTATCCAATCAAATAATAAACTTCTTTGTATCGTTGATATTCCACAATTTTTTCTTCTCTATTAATTGAGTTAAAGTAGCTTGTCTTTGGATATGAGTTTCCGTTGTTACTGATGAACATTCAGCTTCTTTCGTTTCAGAACTTTCTCTTTTCATCTTTTAAGTTTATTTTAAAAAATTTTCATGATGACATTTTTCCAGATGATTTATCATGTTTTTGGTGGCGAAAGTTTTAGCATTTTTTCCATCTCTCGAAATAAAAGACTGGCATAAATTGCACTTGGAAAACTTCTCGTTTTTATCTTTCTTAAAAAATTTCCAAGCAATACTGGAAGCCATGGGGGTTTTGGATTTAGATATTAATTAAAATTTAAAAGTTTATCAAAATAATAATTTATCATTTTAATTTAATACATAAATCTGAAAAAGAAAAAGTAGCTTCATATTGAAAATTATTTTTATAACAAGTTGTTACAAAATTATTTTGTATCATATGAAATGTTATCTTTTTATTAAGAATATATAATTACATGCGATAATAATCATAATATAATTAACTGTTTTTTTTAAAATACTCTTTCTGCCCTGTGGGCACTAAGAGGGCCTCTTATAGCAGGCCCAACATGTCTGAATGGACCCCCCAAAAATTTCCTGGGGACTTTTCGACCCATTCGGATTTGAGCCCGGGTCCCCCAGAGCGGTGGGTTGCCACCTTGGCTGCTTGGCCATCCGGCCTAGGTGGCAACTATTAACACAAAAAATTATTAACACTAATCGACCGATTAATCGGTCATTTTGCTTATTGGTGCATCCTTAATGATACTCCTCCAGAATCTTTTTCCATGGACACGTCAAATCCAGACAATTGGAGTTTATGGAAGCAATGATTTGATATTTATGCAACAGCTATAAATTTATCTGCAAAAAGTATTCCGCTCCATATAATCAGAGAGAAAGGTTTAGAAATATACAACAATTTCCATTTAGAGGAAAATGCCACGAATCTGACAGTGGATGAAATCTTAGCTAAATTCACAGACCATTTTCAGCCATATAAGAATACATATCTACTATAGATAGTGTTTTTCTTGCTTGTACAGAAGCCAGGACAAACTGTGGACGAATTTGTAACAGAGCTATGTACAAATGCTCAAGGATGTGATTTTGGCACCCTAACAGAATCTCTTATAAGAGACAGAATTGTCTTGTCTTAGGCACACAAGATGATGGTATCAGACAAAAAATGCTGCAAGATCCGACCTTAATATTGGCCAAAGCAATAGACATGGCAAGAGCGTCTGAACTGTCTAAGCATCAATTATCTAAAATCAGGGCAACAGAAATAGCAGTGAACAAGGTGAAAAGTCAGTTTCCAAGACAAAAAGATAAACCGATAAAATCGAATACGTGTATGGTGAATAAAAATAGTGTCAAGAATAAAAAATGTCACAAATGCCTAACTATACATGAGTATGGAAACTGTCCAGCTTTTGGCAAATTTTGTAATAAATGCAAAAAGAAAATAAATGAAATTGATGATCCTAATTCCATTGTCATCTCAGATAAGAAAGATTATCTATTGGATAGAATCATTGTGCTGAATGAAGTCACGCATGAACACTGGGAAGAAATCATTAAAATAAATGGGACTCCCACTAAAATCAAATTAGATACTGGAGCGGACACTAATGTTATTTCTTGGATGTATTTGAAGCAGTGGACCAATTCTCCAATGATAAAACAGAGTAAGATCAAAGCCTATACCTTCAAACGTGAGAGAATACCTATCGTCAGTGAATGTCACCTCCGACTCAAGTCTGAAAGCCATGAAACCACAAGCAAATTCATCATCATCAGGACATGTGGGCTACCTCTACTGAGTGGAGATGCATACAGAAAACTAAAGCTTATTAAAAGGATAAATTCTATTACACCTGAACTTAACCCAGAAAATATTTTGAAATCCTATTCCAGTGTATTTGAGGGAAGTGGCAAACTCAAACATGAGTTTAATTTTTAAGTTATAAACATTTAATTTGTTTATAACCATAAACAAATTAAATCAAAATGCAATTCCAAAACTTCTCTCCTAGAAGGATCCCAAAAGCTTTAATTCTTGTTTAACTTCTGTTTTTTAGAGGATCTGGTTAGAAAAGGAATGTTAAAAAAGACAGAAGAAACTTCTAGTTGGCTCCACTCAATGGTCATTGTTAAAAAGAAACAAGGAAAATTATGCCTGTCTATGGATCCGCATGAGTTAAATAAATACATTATCAGAGATAATTATCAGAAACCATCACCAACAGAACTGCTATCAAACATTCCAAAAGCTAGATGATATACAGTTATGGATGCTAAATCAGCCTTCTTTCAGTTACCGGTAGAAGAACAATCACAAGAACTGTTAATAATGAATGCACCTTTTGGAAAATATAAATTTACAAGATTGCTGTTTGGAATCACAACAGCATCAGAGCATTTTCAAAGAGCCATCAACACGATACTTTCAGATATTGAAGGCTTTTACACACATATGTATGATGTTCTAATCTACGGCTACACATTAAGAGAGCATAATCAAAAACTGATAAAAGTCTTACAAAGAGCAGAAACTCTTGGCCTTAAATTTGAAAAAAGCAAGATCCAACTGGCACAAAGGCAAGTCACCTTTGTAGGGCACATAATAGGACCAGACAGTATAAAACCAGGAGAATCAAAACTTATTGCCATTCAACAATTAAAAGAACCAGAAAACCAAAAAGCACTACAAAGATTCTTGGGATTAGTGAACTATTTAGGCAAATTTATACCTAATTTATCAAATCTCTCACAAAATCTTAGGCAGCTGCTCAGGAAAAATATTGAATGGACATGGACAGAAGAGGCAAGAAGGGATTTTAATTATATAAAGAAAATTCTAACGCAGCCTCAAACATTAGCACAATTTGATACAAACAAAATTATAACCCTACATACAGATGCCAGTCAACANCGTATCTTCAACCAAAGAAAAGTTCACCAAGTTTGTCTTTTTGATTTTATTTACACAAAACCAACAAACCTTCTATATACAATGATTCAGTAGGAAAGAGCGTCCCGCTCTATATTCTCGCGCCTTTTTGTCACTCAACACCACCAGCTTGGTGTTGCCAACTCTCCAATAATATTAAACATTAAATAAAAAAAACTATTAAAACTGCCCGCCATCTAGCGGGATGGACGGGTCATCCTCCCACCTTTGATTTTGTTAGGCAAAATCAAATCAAACTTAAATTCAAACTCAACAAAACACAAAGTACAAATTGAAGGAGTTCGAATCAGTTTATAGATTTAACCGATTGGGAGTCTTTAGGGGTCTGCCCCTTTTGGAGACTCGATACTTCTCAGATGAGTTTGTCACATCACTTCCTGCAGTCCTGTCACGAAATTCTTCTTGCATATCTTTCTTCTCATCCCCCGAAGAAATCTCCAATAGGTACAATTTCCTAACAGGACGGATAAGAAATCCAACCTGTGTTTTTAATTTTACCACTCTCACCAATCCATCTTTACCTGGATAGATCTCGACAACTCTCGCCAGAGGCCAATCAAGTCGTTTTTGATTGTCATGTCCAACCAAGACGATATCTCCCACAGCAATCATTTTAGTGCCCTTGGCTAACCCCCTCGGGTTTTGCAATTGCGCCAGGTACTCAATTCGAAATCTATTTCGTAAATCTTTTCTCAATTTGCATAAATAACGGAATCTCTTCCCAAGATTGACCTTTTCCATATGGTCTAAATCGGGAAGTCCAGTTTCCTTTATTCCTTGCAGAAACATATTAGGAGTCAACGGAATCAAATCTTCAGTATCTTCCGAGAGAGTAGTAAGTGGTCGAGAGTTCATCAAACCCTCTACCTCACAGATAATTGTGTAGAGTTCTTCGTAAGTTAACGAAGCTCGTCCCAAAATTCTCCTAATAATCTGCTTTACACATCCTACCAACCTTTCCCACCAGCCACCCCACCAGGGCGAAGCTGGAGGAATGAACTTCCAGGTAATGTCCTGAACAAGAATTTCATCTTTAATCTTTGTAAGTTCAGCTTCAGAGAAAATTTTGGCGGCACCGACAAAATTTGTACCGTTATCACTATAAATAACAGAAGGGCGTCCACTTCTTGACACAAATCGTCTGAATGTTTGCAGGAACGCCTTCGTTGACAGAGACATCAACAACTCGAGATGCAAAGCCCTGTACACTGCACAGGTATACAGAACAATCCAACACTTCTGCCTATCCCTCAAGTACAGTGGACCAGCTAGATCAACGCCAATAACCTCGAATGGCGCAGCATCTCTTATGTGATCCACAGGCAATGGCGGAGATTCAGGGTGGGCTGAAGACACAGCAAATCTTCGACACCTAGAGCATCGGAGTGTGATAAGCCGGATATATTTTCTGCACCTTAGTATCCAGTATTTCTCGCGCAGATGATTCATTAAAATTTGAACACCAGCGTGGTTTAATTCTCTGTGTTTCCACTCTATTAGTTTTTGTACAATATAGTGATTCCCAGGCAAGATAATGGGTAAACGGAAATCTTCACTATCTTTACTTCTGAATACGAGAGTCTTTACTCCAAACACTACCCTGCGATGTCTGAAAACTTTCAATTTCCCAGGGTCGCCACCCTCCCACCACAAGAATCTGAGAAAGTTGCGATCCGCTTCACTTATCTCTATCTGCAAAAAAGCCTTTCGAATATCAGCTATTACTCCGTATTCAAATAATCGAAATTTATTCAGGATACTGGGTATTAGTTCAATGTAGTTAGGACCTTTTGCTAAACAATCATTTAAGGAGACATTGCCCCTTTCTTTAGCGGAGGCGTCGAAGACTGGACGAATCTTCGTCGTGGAATGCTCTTTGATGACAGCTCTATGTGGAAGGTAATGACAGTTGGTCTCCTTCACTTTAACGTTTTCCACTTCTTCTATTATTTGATCTTCAAGCCATTGCTCGAAGACTCCCTCGACCAGGCCCTTCTTTTGTAAAGTCTTCACTGTTGATCTTAATCTTCGCTCGGCTAGAACCTTATTATTTGGTAGAGCTTGGCAACCTTTTATCCAAGGCAAGGATACCATATACCGACCATCACTGTCTCTCTTCAGTGTCTTTTCAAAATGTTCGATAGATGCTTGTTCCAGTTCCTCCTTTGATTGTTTTTCGGCAGGGTCCTTTATTCCAAGAATATCTAATTCCCAAAGATCAGGAATTCGCAAATCTCCAATTATCATCGAAGTAACAATCAAGTCTTCAGTTGGTACGGAATGCTCCTTTGCACATCCTAAGATCGTCCAACCCAGTTTCGTTTCAATAGCAGTTAATCCCGATTTGAGTCTCTGGATTCCTCCCGTCATCAGTTTGCCAGCAACATCTGCTCTTATGAGCAGTTCGATGGGACCTTGACAATCGCTCAAGGATATCCCCATATTTGACAATTCATCTTGACACAGTTCCTGGGAAACTGGGGGAATGGTTAAACAAATGGTCGATTGGTCCAAGACATCAAAATTACAACGATATTTATCATCTATGCACGAGAGGTGTACCTTGTACACATCGTGTTCGCAAATATCCGTACAAGAACCTCCAAACAACGAATGTTTCAAATTTTCCTTTCTCATTGGTTGGTAACCGACTCTTTCCGCAGTGCTCTTCAAGATATAGGACCTTTGAGAGGCAGTATCAATAATTGCACGGATTTTAAGACACCTTTCCTCTCCCCTCAGAATCACAACCAAAGTCTGTAGCAAGACACGTGGAGTTGATGACACATTAGCCAATGCCTGCTCACATACTGTGGAGGCGCCGTCACCTTCACCAACAGAAGTGTTGTTGGGAGATACCTTTCGGTTATTCCTACAGAGAAGAACGTGATGCGGTTTGCCACAAACTGTACAACTGCACTTTGCCCTACATGAAGAAGATATGTGATTCAGTTTTAAGCATTTAAAACAAGCTCCTCGCTTTATAAGGATTTGTTTCCTTTGATCTAAAGTCAAATTTTCCGCCTTCCTGCACTCAGCACTAGCATGAGATTTCTCACAGAATACACACTGCTGATCCCTAAATGGTTTCTCTTGAGCAGAAGTCAAAAGTTCCATTCCAGTTGGCACAGTCTTGTTATAGGAAGAGGTAGCCTTAATTTTACCTTGTACAACCTTCTTGGTTTTGTTTTGAAAGCCAAACCCACTTGTGGCTAAGGAAATTTTCTCCTCACTTTCAATTTCGTTACGCAAAAACTGCATCAGAGTTTCTAATTTGTTGAAATTCTCTTTTCCAGACTTGAGTAGCATCGAATTTAGGTGTCTTTCCCAAATTCTCAGGAGATCAGTCGGTAAGCTAGATTCAACTAAAGGGTAGAGCATTGAAGCACACTTATCCATAGTAACACCAAGCATTTTAAGGGATCGCAGTTGTGTCTTGATACGATCATAAAGTTTCACAATTGGCAATTTGTGCTCTTGCACTAACGCATTATTTAGCACTAGACTCAGGAGTTCTCTCACGTAAACCTCGATGAGCACATCTTCTCTTCCGAAACGCGAATTTAAACACTCAATTGCTTGAGGGTAATGCTCGGCTGTTACGGGGAACGATTCGATTACTTCCCTGGCCCTTGAGCCCTTCAGAGTCGACTGAATGAGGTATTGAAATTTATCCAAATCCGAAATATTGGGATCTTCATGTATTTTCTTAAATAGTCCCCAAAAGGAAAGATAATTTTTCAAATTGACATCAAATTTTTGCAATTCAATCTTTGGTAGCTTAAAATTTCCCTTAGAACAGCCAGTTTCGCCTTCACTTCACGTTTTATCTAGCTCCTTCGACGTATTCAAACGGCGCTCTAGTCTTGTTTTCAAGTCTACGAATGTACCATTGTAATTCTCAATACCCTCAACTTCCTCATCCAACATCTGTTGAGAACACTTCTCATCCTTTTGTAACTTATCTAATATTTCTTTGTCGATGGTTTCTATTTTAGAATATTTTTCCTGTAACTGGGCCAAAAATCCAGCACACGAATCGAAATCTTCAACCTTCGACGTCAAAAACTCCTGCACCTTGTCGGCGAACTTTGTAAAAGCGCCTCGGTAGGATCCACGTAATCTGATTGAGGGCTCCATGACGTGAATCTTATTAATTAAGCCAAATAGCAAATGCAGACAATGATAGACATAGAGGCAACCTCGATTCAAGCTCAAATAGAAATAATGCGAGATGTATTTCCATCAAATCTTTCAATTAGCACTCATTTTCCACATTAAGTGAGTGTTTCCAAATGTAAACAATGTTGGAGAACAATTGGAGAATATTTATCTATACAATAGCTTTGGGTAACCTGAGTCCCTGTTCGGGCGCCATTATGTCGCATCAGACCGATTCTTGCCCCGTGTGATGATTAATTAATTTTTGTAAGTCTCACCTGACCGTCTTGTTTGTACTCCAGGTTCCCGTCATATCTCCAACCAAGAAAAAGTTCACCAAGTCTGTCTTTTTGATTTTATTTACACAAAAAAACCAACAAATCAACTATGTACAACAATTCGAGAGGAAAGAGCACTCCTCTATATTCTCGCGCCTTTTAGTAACTCAACACCACCGTCTTGGTGTTGCCAACTCTCTCCAATAATANCTTTTTGATTTTATTTACACAAAAAAACCAACAAATCAACTATGTACAACAATTCGAGAGGAAAGAGCACTCCTCTATATTCTCGCGCCTTTTAGTAACTCAACACCACCGTCTTGGTGTTGCCAACTCTCTCCAATAATATTAAACATTAAATATTAACCATAAAAAAACCATTAAGACTGCCCGCCATCTAGCGGGATGGACGGGTCAAAAAAGCATTACAAAGATTCTTGGGATTAGTGAACTATTTAGGCAAATTTATACCTAATTTATCAAATCTCACACACAATCTTAGGCAGCTGCTCAGGAAAAATATTGAATGGACATGGACAGAAGAGGCAAGAAGGGATTTTAATTATATAAAGAAAATTCTAACACAGCCTCAAACATTAGCACAATTTGATACAAACAAAATTATAACCCTACATACAGATGCCAGTCAACATGCTCTAGGAGCAGCAATTTCACAGGAAGGAAAACCCTTAGCTTGTGTATCATTCAAAGATGACGATGAAAAACAAAACTATTCCTGAATCGAAAAGGAACTACTCGCCTTATATTATGGATGTAAAAATTTGATCACCTGCTATTTGGAAGATTGTAGCATATACTGACTACCAACCTTTAAGTGCATTGTTTCCCAGACTGCAGAGATTAATGCTAAAGTTATTGACATACAACTTCAAGTTATATTACAAGCTGGGAAGAGATAATCTCATTGCAGATGTTCTTTCAAGGGACGTAAGGCTTTCAACATCAGACCTAGACAAACAAGTATTAATAAGATGGTATGAAAATTACAGACACCAAACTCATTGATCTTGTCTTGTGTTTTTCAGCTAATTCTAAGTCTACAGACTCTAAAGAAATACATATCAGAAGGATGGCTGGTACATAAAAATTCTGTCCCATCAAACATCAAACCTTACTACGATTTTAAAGAAGACATATACCTATGGAAGGATATTATATGTAAAGGACCTGCCATAATAATTTCAGAGAAACAAAGAACCAGAGTTCTACAGCAAATTCATGCTGCACATCTAGGAATCAACGCTTCTTTCAGTAGAGCGAGGAATAAGGTATACTGGCCAGGAATGAATCGTGACATAGAAGAAGCAGTAAAATCTTGTAGACAATGTCAAAAGGTTCGACCAGCTCAGAAAAAAGAACCTCTGATACCCCACAGAATTCCTACATATCCATGGCAAGAAGCAACAGCAGATATTTTCTATTTGGCCAACAGTCCATATTTGCTAATTGTGGATAGATACAGTGCCTATCCAGAAGTTTATAAAATGCCATTGACTGATGCTTCCAAAGTTATTCCCAAGTTCAAAGAAACCTTTTTGTGATTAGGAAGTCCAGAAATATTGATGACTGATAATGGTCCCCCATTTTCATCAGTAGCTTTTAATGGCCACATAGAACGGCATGTGCAAACAATAAAAAACATACTTAAAAAGACAACAGAAGCAAGTCAAGATCAGTATTTGGCTTTGCAAAACTGGAGAAACACTCCTAGGAACTCGTTACCATCTCCAGTCTGCTGTGCATTGTCAGGAACTTAATTGGATGATTGGCATTGGTGATAAGGTCAACACTTCCATGCAAATTTTGTAGAGAGGATATCCAACAACAACTGAAGCAGAACCAGAACAGGATGTCAATGTATTATGACAGAGATAGTGTTCCCCTCAATACGTTGAGACCGTCAACGCGAGTTTTAGTGCATACAGTTAAAGAATGGTCTCCAGCAACTGTTGTAAAACTCTAAATGAACCCAGATCATACTTAATAGAAGACTCACAGTACCAAAGAAACAGAGTGAATCTGAAACCAAATCACAGTCCCAAAAAAGCACCTCAAGAGAGAGGTGAAGAGAAACAAGTAAATGGAAAGGAACAAACTGAAGAAGTAACAATCTCAAAAGAAAAGGAGTTTCAAACTCTGACACAAACAACTGGATCAGAAAGAATCATTAAAGCTCCTGTTCGACTCAATTTGTAAATATGTATGTATTTAAGTTGTGTGTGTTTAGTCATTTAAAACAAAAGGAAACATGTTACAGGAAGATCTGGCAACACAGAGAGAGAGGGACCTGACTAGTATATAAGAGTGGAGATCACCTGGTTCAAATAGGACCTCGAATAAAGTATTCAGAGTAAGTGTCTGTATTCCTGTCTCATGGGGGGGGGTCTTAAGTGAGTCACGATGGGTGTATAAACATGAAGTAAATCACATAAAACAACTTCCAACAATTTGCAATTACATATCATCATTGCAATTCACATTTCAATGCATTACAAACTAGATATCAATGTAAGCAGTAAATAAGCCTGTCAACATTTTTCATTTGTACTATATGACACTAACAGATATGCTTAAAAGAAGCAAGGTATAATACAGAGTATAATAATCTCCATTTGCAAGGAATTAATGTATAAAAGCCAAGAGCTTATTTTTAAATATAAAATTTTTATCCCCAAAATAATATTTAAAGCAACATAAAGAGACTAATTAAATTTAAGTTNAGAATCAAAACTTATTGCCATTCAACAGTTAAAAGAACCAGAAAACCAAAAAGCACTACAAAGATTCTTGGGATTAGTGAACTATTTAGGCAAATTTATACCTAATTTATCAAATCTCACACAAAATCTTAGGCAGCTGCTCAGGAAAAATATTGAATGGACATGGACAGAAGAGGCAAGAAGGGATTTTAATTATATAAAGAAAATTCTAACGCAGCCTCAAACATTAGCACAATTTGATACAAACAAAATTATAACCCTACATACAGATGCCAGTCAACATGCTCTAGGAGCAGCAATTTCACAGGAAAAAAAACCCTTAGCTTTTTCATCATCAAATTTTTTACATCCATAATATAAGGTGAGTAGTTCCTTTTCGATTCAGGAAAAGTTTTGTTGTGTATCATTCAAAGATGATCACCTGCTACTTGGAAGATCATTTGTAGCATATCCTGACCACCAACCTTTAATCACACTAATTAAAAAACCATTAAATGCATTGTCTCCTAGACTGCAGAGATTAATGCTAAAGTTATTGGCATACGACTTCAAGTTATATTACAAGCTGGGAAGAGATGATCTCATTGCAGATGTTCTTTCAAGGGACGTAAGGCATTCTACATCCAATTTTTCAACACCAGACCTAGACGAACAAGTATTAATAAGAACAGTTGGTATGAAAATTACAGACACCAAACTCATAGAATTAGCTGAAAACACAAGACAAGACCAAAGTCTGCAGACTCTAAAAAAAATACATATCAGAAGGATGGCCAGTACATAAAAAGTCTATCCCATCAAACATCAAACCCTACTACGATTTTAAAGAAGACCTATACCTTCGAAAGGATATTATATGTAAAGGACCAGCCATAATAATTCCAGAGAAACAAAGAACCAGAGTTCTACGGCAAATTCATGCTGCACATCTAGGAATCAATGCTTCATTCAGTAGAGCGAGGATAAGGTATACTGACCAGGAATAAATTGTGATATAGAAGTAGTAGTGAAATCTTGTAGACAATGTCAAAGGGTTTGACAAGCTCAGAAAAAAAGAACCTCTGATACCCCACAGAATTCTTACATATCCATGGCAAGAAGCAATGGCAGATATTTTCTATTTGGCCAACAGTCCATATTTGCTAATTGCGGATAGATACAGTGCCTATCCAGAAGTTTATAAAATGCCATTGACTGATGCTTCCAAAATTCTTTGAATGTGGGAATAAACCTTTTTGCAATTTGGAAGTTCAGAAATATTGATGACTGATAATGGTCCCCCATTCTCATCAGTAGCTTTTAGTCTCTTCTGTGATAAATGGAGTATCAAGCATTGTACTGTACATCTAGTCCTCAATATCCCCAGAGTAATGGCCACATAGAACGGTATGTGCAAACAATAAAAAACATACTTAAAAAGACAACAGAAGTAGGTCAAGATCAGTATTTGGAGAAACACTCCTAGTAAATCATTACCATCTCCAATTCAGCTGTGCATTGGCAAGAACTTAAGGTCAACACTTCCATGCACATCATCCTATTATCACCAATGCCAGTTTCATAGAGAGGATATCCAACAACAACTGGAGCAGAACCAGAACAGGATGTCAATGTATTATGACGGAGATAGTGTTCCCCTCAATCCGTTGAGACCGTCAATGCGAGTTTTAGTGCTACAGGAAAAGAATGGTCTCCAGCAACTGTTGTAAAACTCTAAATGAACCCAGATCATATGTAATAGAAGACTCACAATACCAAAGAAACAGAATGAATCTGAAACCAAATCACAGCCCCAGAAAAGCACCTCAAGAGAAAGGTGAAGAGAAACAAGAAAATGGAAAGGAACAAACTTGAAGAAGTAACAATCTCAAAAGAAAAGGAGTTTCAAACTCTGACACGAACCACTAGATCAGGAAGAATCATTAAAGCTCCTGTTCGACTCAATTTGTAAATATGCATGTATTTAATCAATGTATTTAAAAAAAAAGGAAACATATTACAGGAAGATCTGGCAACACAGAGAGAGAGGGAGACCTGATTAATGTATAAGAGTGGAGATCGGGATCCTATTTGGACCGCGCGAATAAAGTATTCAGAGTAAGTGTCTGTATTCCGTCTCGCGGGGCATATAAACACGAAGTAAACCACATAAAATAACTTCCAACAATTTGCAATTACATATCATTGCAATTCACATTTCAATGCATTACAAACTAGATATCAATGTAAGCAGTAAATAAGCCTGCCAACATTTTTACTATATGACACTAACAGATATGCTTAAAAGAAGTAGGTATAAAAGCCAAGAGCTTATTTTTAAATATAAAATTTTTATCCCCAAAATAATAATAATTAGCAACTTAACTTTAATGTTCACTAAATGTATTTTTATGTTGCTTTAAATAAATTTAAGGTCTCGTGTAATACAAACTGCAGGTGCATTTTAAAACCACAAATGCAACAAAGGGCCAGTCAAATACACATATATCAGACGAGTGCTGTATTCATTATTATTTGGTAAACCAAAACATACTGTAATTAAGGCCTGGCAACAAAAGGGCCTTTTGTTAGAACCTTTTTTTAAACAGTTTGACTTAAAACACAATGTTTGAACTTTTTCTAATCTCCACAAGATGTTAGAAATGTTGATTTTTAGAAACAAATCAAGGCCACTGGCTGAACATGAAGTCTTCACAAGCAGTATACGGGCTGCCAATTTGCAACTCCTGATCTAGGTATTCCAATAGTTCAACAATGAATTTGTTAAAAGAACTTGCTGGTCCATGGATTAATCTGTAGTGAACAATTTAAACTGGATTCATACCAGCAATCAATGTGATGTTCCATCTGTCCTCTTATTGTTGGAACTGTTTGTAAACTTTTGTCCTTTCCCACTGTAATATTTATCGATGAATGTTGGTTTCGATCTTCATCTTAGATGAAACAATAGTTAATTTCAGCTGATCATTAGGTGTATTTTCAGTGAAGAATATTTGTATTGCAAATCAATTGTATTATGAACATTAATTCTATCCAATATTTTATAGCTTATTTTCAGAGAAATACATAGCATATAGTTGCTAGAGACAACTTCATCTGATGTTCCTCTCACATGAAATTAGCAATAGTTTTCAATGTTATATGCCCATTTTTCTCAATCTTTTTTTCAATATCCTTGACTACTGTAGATGTTATTGTTTTAAAATGTTGAATTGGTGCTGTAGGCCTCTTGTCAAGTATCCAGTGTTCCTATATTTTGCAACCATGTGTCGAGCAAGGACATAAATAAAGCTATGTAGCATTGTAATGCTTTCAAAGTAATTGTTTAAATTCAGTCAACTTCTCATTACAAATTTGAGAAGCAGTAACAGCACAATGTACAGTACTTGCCATCAAGATATCGTTCTGCAATGGAAATGGATGGACTTTTATTGCAATGCCAGTCAGAAAGAATAAAATTAACTGTTTTTACCAAGTCATGTTAATGTACTGTACATTAGTTCTATGAGACTAAGGAAGGAGATACCGTATTTACATGCATATAAGAGGAGGTTTTGATTTATTTTTCACTGCTTCAAAAACCTAGGTCATCCTATACGTGTGAGCAAAGGATTCTTTGCATTTTTGCAGTAATTATTGTGAACCATGTATTTATATTTTTTACTGGATGCTCACCCTCTGCTCTTTAAAAACAAAAGATAAAATACTTTTGTTTTAGGTTTATTGCTTTCATCTTTACTTCTGGCAATGCACAAGAACGATTCAAAGCTTTTGAATTGAATTCCAAATTGAAATTTCATAATCGCACAGGAGCCCAATATAAGTTTTTCCATGTGGGAATGGATTAATAGGTGATTATTTGGAAATTAGAATTCAGAGAAGCTCATAAGTGTAATCGACAGAGAGTGGATTAGACTATTAAGAATTGGCAAAAAATGTTCTTGATTGTTCAGCTTTAAGGAAAAATCTTGTAAGATTAATTTGTTCATGTAAAGTTTGAAACGCCAGTAATTTTTGCTGGACAATGTGTGCATTTACGTGCATTTGATATTTTATTTGTGATTAAAGATCAAAATAAAGAAAATTAGATTTATTAATACAATTCTAATTTCATTTTGTTTAAAGTCACCCCTCATCTTAAACGTGAGTAAATACGGTGTATATTTTTTCCCACTTTTTTATGATTTATATATAATTATTTTTAATTAAACATTAAACATAANCTTATTTTTAAATATAAAATTTTTATCCCCAAAATAATATTTAAAGCAACATAAAGAGACTAATTAAATTTAAGTTGCTAAGGAAGGAGATACGATATTTACATGCATATAAGAGGAGGTTTTGATTTATTTTTCACTGCTTCAAAAACCTAGGTCATTCTATACACGTGAGCAAAGGATTCTTTGCATTTTTTACTGGATGCTCACCCTCTGCTCTTTAAAAACAAAAGATAAAATACTTTTGTTTTAGGTTTATTGCTTTCATCTTTACTTCTGGCAATACACAAGAACGATTCAAAGCTTTTGAATTGAATTCTAAATTGAAATTCCATAATCGCACAGGAGACCAATATGTTTTTCCATGTGGGAATGGATTAATAGATGATTATTTGGAAATTAGAATTGGCAAAAAATGTTCTTGATTGTTCAAGCTTTACATGAACAAATTAATCTTACAAGATTTTTCCTTAAAGTTTGAAACGCCAGTAATTTTTGCTGGACAATGTGTGCATGTACATGCATTTGATATTTTATTTGTGATTAAAGATCAAAATAAAGAAAATTAGATTTATTAATACAATTCTAATTTCATTTTGTTTAAAGTCACCCTTTGTCTTAAACGCGAGAAAAAATTGGAAAAAATATACACCGTATTTAATGATTTATATATAATTATCTTTAATTAAACATTAGTGTAACAGTCATAAAATTACCTGTATATGATATTCTCATAGCTCTAACTGGTACTCCTGCAACATCAATGTTACGAATGTGAAGAAAAGGAAATTCTTTATTGGTGACAGGATTATTGGTCAATTTTGAAAGAACTTCTCTAGAAAGAGGACCAGCAATTCCTAGACATGCCATTTCATCTGTGACATTTTTGAAACTTACTTGACTATTCCATTTAGAGGCATATTCTTTCATCCATCTAAAAGTTATTAATCAATCATGTCAAATATAATTAATTTGAAAAGTAACTTACAAATATTCAGTTTAAATGGAGTTGTATATTCAAATGAAGTAGTGAAATATCATTTGCTTTCAATGAGTAAATAAATGACATAAAAAATTGCTCCAGTCCAAAGAATTTTTCCATTTTAGACAGGTTTTACAGTATTTGTTTCATTATACTAAATTTTACTATAAGCCAGAAATCTGTTTAACACTGAAATTAAGTTTGGTTCTTTGTAACTAAAAACCTTTATGTACTGCTTTATCCAGGTTAAGATTCAACTTGCAGAGAATAATATAAAAAAAGACATTTTGTCTGTATATCCCCTTGTCACATGACCTTCACTTCTCTAACAAGGTTTGAAATTAATCAGGAGCAGAATCAAATGAGTTTCTGAGAACAAACAATGAACATAATTTGTGAAAACAATGAGAATAAGGTAATACATTTCTGCCAATTTGTCTTGGTGCTCGGTATTACTAATTACTTTATACAAATATTTAAAAACAAGTTGATAATCATTTAGTTCAATCTCTGTAATCAATTAGAGTAACAGTGCCAAACTGTGGCCCACAAACATAGTTTACACATAATTTATAAAAGATAGTATAGGATGTTATTTGTGCTTATGGTAAATAAAAACTCCATGAAAGGAAAAGGAAACTAGATGACTTGATTTAACCAAAGACAGCTACATGGAGACAATGACTTTATGCATAAATATCACAGTATAGTGTATGTGGGTTACAAAAGTGACCCTAAGAGACAAAGAAGAGAGCCAATGTTTGTCCCCTCTTTTGGAAAGAAAAAAATTTATTGCATAAAAAGTCTTTTGTATCAGTATTTTTTACAATGATGAAGTCTGTATCACTACAATAGAAATAAGCCTACTTTTTGTATATTTGGAATACACAAAATGTTTGCTGTTGGCGTGGCTCAAAGATTACATCCAAGAAGTACACCAATTCTTTGCTTAATGTTGTTTCGGAATGATACAGTGCATTTGTCAACAACTGTATAGTATCATCTGTATAACTTGTAATCATTACAATTATCATTGTTGAATGGCAATTAGCCTATGATAAAATTGTTTTGTTATACATTATTTTAACATCACAGTTTTAAAGAATCTATCAAATGACTTGCTGTATTCAAATACCCAGTACAGGTTTTTGGGAGTAATAAAACCTTGCATTAAAACCTTCCATTTAAACCTTCCATTTTTAGTTGGAACCACTTTGAATTAAATCTGATATTATAAACATAAAAATTTTATTAAGTGATTTTACAGTGTTTGTTTCTGGAAGGCCTACAGCTTAAAGGTTTTAATTTGTCCAGTTTTCTTAGAAATTGTGAAATTATGATGAAACAAAATAAATTTATAAAAATATTTGCGAGTATTTTATTTTAACGGTTAAACACAAACTTTACAACCCCACCCAAACTTATCCCCATCTTATTCCTAGGCTAAGAGTGACAGAAAATGTATTTTTAAAATTCTAACTTGCAAATATCTCTGGCAAATATTAGGTTTGTTCCAACACAAGTCCCTAATTGGTTTAAAACTGGTATGTGCATTGTTCAGTTCTTGTAAAATGACATTGCACATGCCTTGTACAGTTTCAAATTCAAACCAGTCTGGGACTTGTGTTAGAACAAATCTATTGTAAAGAGAGTGTGACAATTCAGTTTAAAAGTTCATAATTTCTATTTTAATTATTTAATTTGAAAACCCAAAAAAAGAGAAAGCAAACTTGTAAATGTAATAAAGATTGGCTGACACAAAACAAATTTCAAAAATAGTTACCATCTGTTTGAGATGATGATGCCACCTTTTCAAAATTGCTGATCCAGACAGGGACAGCAATTTAGAAAAGGTGGCAATACTGTTTACATAAAATTTTTAAATTAATTTTTCTATAAAATGTTTGAAAACAATACTTATAAACAAAACTCAAATGTTAATATACTCAGGATTTGTTTGCATATTTTAATGCATTAGCCCATATTAGCTCTCTAAAACTTAAATATTTTAAATGGCTATTGGAAAAATATGATAACAGAAATCACTATGGTAATAGTCTCTTAAAAATATGCCTAGAATGTTATAAACAAATTTATTGTTGAACAGTGTTTAATTGATTATAATTCTTATGCATATTATAGCAATTAAAACAAAATGAAAACCAAACTGTAATTTGATACTTGATCAGAGATTATATTACCTTATTTGAACTTTCTAGAATTACTCCTGCAACATCAATGTTACGAATGTGAAGAAAAGGAAATTCTTTATTGGTGACAGGATTATTGGTCAATTTTGAAAGAACTTCTCTAGAAAGAGGNCATTGCATTTAATGGTTTCCAGATGATGAGAACAATGTACAGTAAGGGCACAAAGTGTGAGATTCATAGAAAAGTTTTCCTAAGAATATTTCCAAGAGAAAATGGGTTAGGGGGCATTGGGTATAACTTTATGGAACAAAGGGGGCAGTGCATTGAAAAAGTTTGAGAATCACTGATATAGATGATAATATTCCCATACACTTTCTTTGTTCTGTAGTTTTGAAGATCATCACAGGATCCAGATATAAAAGAAATTTACCAACTTTTTTTTTTATATCTGGTTTGTTGTTATGAATATTTTCTTATATCAAAAAGCTTTAATTTTGTGTATTCACAATGTTTCCCCATAACTGATGAAAGAGTTTGAGTATAAAATTATGTCAATGCATTTTTCTCATTTATTGAATTTGAAGAACTGTTTAAGAAACTAAGAAAAATAGGTAAGTTTCTTAGTAGATCTAGTAATAAGTTTAAACCATGGTTTAAAAGAAAGAGTGTATTGCGAAATAAGTATCAAGTTTAAAATATTACTTTACATAAGTTAAATTCAACTGATTAAAAGTTTCAAAATATTCATCCAAATGTGGTGGTGTGGAGGACAAAAGAAGGATGACAAAGAAGTAACCATAAAATTAAACAGGATATTTATTCAACTACAGCTACTTAGTCCTTCGTACACCTGGTTCGTTTACACTAAACACACTTGATCCCAAACTATAGTACGTGCACAAGTTCGAATCCGTCCGACAAAATTCTATATTTTCACAAATAGAACACGTGCTCGCGACAATAAAAAGATTATGGTTTAAGATACTACGACTACTTAAATCTACCTTAATCTAGCTTATATGCTAAGGAAGAAGGGTAAAGAAATTAAGAGATATGAAGAGAAGAGATAAGTATAAAGGACAGATTTTGTGGGGGTACCCGGGTAAACTTGGGAGTCTCCGATCTTCTCTATATTGGTACTTGAATTAACTCAATTTCCTTCCTCTTGATTCCGTCTCTTGAGAATTCGGGAGCGTTTTTTCTTGAGGTCTTATGGCTGGATGTCTTTCTAATTTTCGTCCGTTCGCAGACGACTTCCAAGCCTTCTCCGTTTGTCCCACTAGGCGACAAACCTCTAGCTTGCTCTTTCCTACGTCTGCACACCTCAGACGCTGACCCAAAAGTATCCAGTTCGTTCTCTCTGATGGCCTCAGGGCTTCTTAATGTCCCTTTTGTCTTCTCCCCTTTGTCCTTGGACAAAGGTCGTCCCCCACCCACAGAAAAGGAATAGGTTAGAAAGTTCTAGAAACACGTTAAAGACAAAGGAATTTAGGAGAAAATAAAATTTATATCTACCCCTATTTACAAAAACATGGCGTACCGCCACATATGCCCCCCCTTTAGAATCAAGCACCATGGTGCAACTTATGGTAATCGATCCTCCCCCTTCGCAGGTTATAACGAGGCTGGGGTCTCACATCATTTTCCCCCGCAGTCTTATCTCCTACTTGTTCTATACTATCTCTTCTTGCTTGAGGTGGATGCTCACGATGTGCTGCTGCTCTTGAACGGATCCATGTCGCTATTTGTTCGTCCGCTTCTTCGTCCTCTTCGTCGTTCCCTTCTCCATCTATGCTTCCCATTTTTTTTTGGAGGCGACGACTGTTCCTTTTTGGTTCTTTATACATTGGGGAGTAGCAGTTTTTTATGCGATCTGTGTGCACAATATACCTGTCTTTCTTACAGTTACCCCCCAGCTCCACCGTAACTGGCCCTAGAATCCGAGTTATTCTGTACGGTCCCATATATTTAGGCGAAAATTTTCCTTTCCTTTTGCCTTTACGCATGAGCCAAACCCTTTGGCCTTCCTTCCAGCTGCTACATCCTCTATTGCCATTTATCCTTTCTCGATTTCTCCGATTTCGCCTCCTTCCCAGATCATAAGCGGTTTCCCTTAACATGATTAATCTTTTAACAAAACCCCAATCTTGATCGCGTTCATGACCATTAGCAGAGGTTTCGGTTTCTTGAAACGGGGCACGTCCCCTATGCAAGTTATGCTTTTGACATATCTTACACCTTCTTATGACCTGTTTAACTCGATTTTTCAGATCTCTTATGTAATAGTACCTATCAACCAGGTTACAAGTCTTCTCCGCACCTAGGTGCCCAGAGAGAGGAGAGCTGTGGAATGACCAGATTACTTGATCCACCATTTCCTCACCTACGCAAACACGTACCTTGTTCCCGAGCCCCATTCTTCCTGGCTTTATGTGCACAATCACATCATTTTCCATCATGAACTCGGGTTGCATCCCCCCGATTAATTCGTTATGCTCGCGTCTTTGTAACTCGCGTTTTTTTCGCATCTGCTTAAGGAACTCGTCCCCCCATTGAGATGTAACGACCTTTTTCCAAATCTCATAGTTATCAACCACATTACTAAATACAGTGCTGTCCCCCTCTTGGACAACTTTAGCCGAGGCATGTTCTGTCGACTTCCTCACCCCGTCGATAATTTCATAAAGATTACTTATCACGTCCATGCCTAATATGCCATTGAAATCAATGTGTCCCGGTAGACGCATGCAAGCAATTGTCACATTGCATGCCTGGTCTTTGTATCTCACCTCAGTTCTTATGGTCCTTTCACACTTGGTGGTGCTACCATTTATGCCCCTTATCCCTACATTTTCGTTTTCCGGGGTGGCTCTAATGACCTTAGCCTCAGAAATACTTTTCACCGAACTTAGGTCTAGTATGGATCTCTCTGCCCCCGTGTCGATCAAAAAAGAGAATTTTATACCTTCCACCTCACCTTCAACAAAAGGGAGCCCATTTCGCGATAGTAGAATCTTACTGGCCAGACTGATCTTAATATAGGAAGCGCCGGGCTGACCTCTATGATTTCCTTCACTTATTTTTAAATTATCATTCGCTCCCTTTGGGCATCTACGGGAGAAGTGCCCTATTTCCCCACACGTGTAACATCCTTTGTTGACCCTTCTTGGCCCTTGATCCTCACTATTTAACAGCTTACTTATAGCTTCGGTTAACGCGTCGATTTTTCTTCCTAGCTTTTCTATCTTATCGTTACACTGACCCCCACATATTTCTACTTTCTCCCATTCTTTTACAGCTGTATTAGTTGTCTCCTCAATCGCTGAACTAACAGCCCTCCTTTCATAACGGCCGCCGGCCTCGGCCTCAATCGATTCCTCAGCTTCAGCAATCTCGAATGCCTCATCCAAAGTTTTTGGAGTTTTTCTCATTACATTACTCCTTATGACCCCTCTCAAACCCCTTACAAAACGTTCCAAAATTATATCGTCCCGTAACAGACTTATACTTTGGTGACTTATCGCCGCCCTGGCAAGTAAGGTTCGCATACGAACTGAATAATCTGTCACCGATTCATTATTCCCTTGTTTTATGGACATTAATTGATCTATTATATCTCTGTCACCCATCTCCTTCTTACTAAAGCATTTTATCAGGTCCCGCTTAATATCCATATATGACTCGGGGTATTGTTCAAGTAAGCACATAAACGTTTTTAATGGTTCACCCTTTAGTCTCGATTGTAGCACGGCCACCTTAACCTCATCATTCCAACCTGCTAGTCGCGCAATCTTATCAACCGTACAGAAAAATTGTTTCACATTCACTACATCGCTCTGTAATCCAGAAAACATGGGTATCATACCCAGAAACCCTGTTACGACCAGTGGTGAGCCGGGGGTAACACTTTCACTGAAGCTCGAACTTTCCACTGAATTACTAGTGGCCATTATAACAAAAGAAAAATATTATATTTATATAAAATAGGCGATTAACAACAGGTAATAACACGCTTATTTCTAGTCACCGACTTCAAAAATATCAAGAACCGTGCACCCACACTATAGTTGGGATCCTGTCGCGGACGCCATTGTGGTGGTGTGGAGGACAAAGGAAGGATGACAAAGAAGTAACCATAAAATCAAACAGGATATTTATTCAACTACAGCTACTTAGTCCTTCGTACACCTGGTTCGTTTACACTAAACACACTTGATCCCAAACTATAGTACGTGCACAAGTTCGAATCCGTCCGACAAAATTCTATATTTTCACAAATAGAACACGTGCTCGCGACAATAAAAAGATTATGGTTTAAGATACTACGACTACTTAAATCTACCTTAATCTAGCTTATATGCTAAGGAAGAAGGGTGAAGAAATTAAGAGATACGAAGAGAAGAGACAAGTATAAAGGACAGATTTGTGGGGGTACCCGGGTAAACTTGGGAGTCTCCGATCTTCTCTATATCGGTACTTGAATTAACTCAATTTCCTTCCTCTTGATTCCGTCTCTTGAGAATTCGGGAGCGTTTTTTCTTGAGGTCTTAATCTGGGTGTCTTTCTAATTTTCGTCCGTTCGCAGACGACTTCCAAGCCTTCTCCGTTTGTCCCACTAGGTGACAAACCCTTTGCTTGCTGTTTCCTACGTCTGTACACCTCGGACGCTGACCCGAAAGTGTCTTGTTCGTTCTCCTGATGGCCTCAGGGCTTCTTAATGTCCCCTTTGTCTTCTCCCCTTTGTCCTTGGACAAAGGTTGTCCCCCACCCACAGAAAAGGAATAGGTTAGAAAGTTCTAGAAACACGTTAAAGACAAAGGAATTTAGGATAAATAAAATTTATATCTACCCCTATTTACAAAAACATGGCGTACCGCCACACAAATACTTGTATAAAATATAGAGTACACATGAAATTATGAATCTCAACATTTTAGTAAGATATATTAAATAGAATTATTGTAAAAATTATAATTATTTGAAATTTCTATTCACATCTGTAAAAAATTCTTTTTAATAATTTTGATATTTTAATAATAAAGTTTATTTTTTAATAAACTTAAAATTAAATAATAATAAAAAAATTAACGTTAAAGAAGATAATTTCTTTTTTAAATCAATTTTTTTATAATTAAATTGAAATAAATTTACAGTGAATATATTCAAAATTATTCAAAAACTTTATAAAAACATTAAAATACCAAGTCAACCCTGACTTTCAGATGTAACACTAAAAACGTGTGCAAAAGTTGAGCAATAGGATGTTAGAAAGGGAATCCTGTTCCTATTGTGATAAAAACAATTTTTATTTTAAGGTAGAAGAGTTATAACATTTATTATTTTTATGGTGAATAGGTTAAGTTGTCTAAATCAAATAATATTTGATTTCAAATAAATATAAAACATTAAAACCATATGTGAAAATTAATTTTTGTATGTTACTGAAATCAAAACTGACACTGTATGATAGCTCAAAAGTTGAGTATTATACAGTGTGTATATAATTCTTATAAGATGATATTCTCATAACTAAAATATTAATACAAAATTTATTTATTATGAATTGTTAAAAATTAATAAATGTTATAGTAAAATTATACTAATTTATCAAAAATCAACAGAAGTAATATTTAACTTTAGTAGTAAATATATATGGAAATATAAAATTATTGATATAAAAATGCCTTACTTTTGGTACATTATTTGCAACAATTTTATCCAAAAATGTTGTAGCATCCTTTCCTAGCAACTCTAATTTTCCAAATGGAGATAAATCAATAATACCAATAGCATTTAAAACTAAATTACATTCTCTGCCTACAGGTTCAAACCAATTTGTACGACGAAAACTAGGAATATATCCTTTTTGGTCACTTTTTGATGCAAACCAAGCTGGTTGTTCCCATCCTAAATGAAAATTATTATATGCATTATTAAATAAGACTTCTATTTTAACATTAAATAATAATAAAATTACAATTTTACTTTTTTAGTAAAGTGATTTAGTTGGTCTTTTTTTTACCATCTATCATATGTCAAGGTTGTCATGACACTTATCTAGAGAAAGCTTTGTAGATTCAGTTTGAATTTCTGGAAATTTTTTGGTGAATTATGATTTTAGCTTTAACATTATCTATATGGGAAACAATTTAATTGTGTCAATTGTAACCTAATTCAAATATTACTCATATAAAAGAACAGGGTATAGTTAGACCAACTATAGTAAGGGTGACTCTAGCAAAATGTAGCCTTACTAGGAGTCTAGAAGTTACAGAATACCTCAGAGAAAGTGTGTCCAGAGCCCTTCCATTGGAAAAATTTTTAAAATTAATTTAATATAATACTATTAAATAATGCATAAACAAAACAGTACAAAAATATTTAAAATTTAAATGTTAAAAATTGTATCTACAAATTCTGTTTGATTAGTTAGTTTTATCATTTGGAACAATGGATAGGGCAACTGAACCACCTCTGGCCCCTCTACTTCTATGCCTGGACAGAACTAATAAATTTTAAAAAATCATGCCATTTAGAGAGGAAAATACAAAAAGGTAAACTGCATTATATAGAGTCACTATATAAAGATTATAACTTGCATAAGCTATGATTCAAATAGTTTTATTGATCATGGAAATAATGTATTATATGCTGTAATGAAATTTGATCAGTTTGTATGAATGGGCTTATTGATGACATTCTCCTTTTATAGTTTCCTCTTTTGTCACTTTTGTTAGTGTTATGTATTGGCAACACCATTTCCTCAGGGTTTGAGGATATAAAAAAATGGCTAACAAAGGAATCCTTGTCCTTTCCTTGGCAAGTGTCTTACATAAAAGAAGTGCAATAAAGACAATTGTAAAGAGTCACGGACTTGTTCTTTTTCTTAATAGTTAAGACATAATAGTTTAAAAAAATCACGTTACAGTTTTGCTGTTTTTATTTTAATTAAAAAAATATTAATTTATAAAATAATGAAAACAGAAAAACTGCAACATAATTTTTTTAGCTTACTAATAAGAGTGACAAAAATGAAAACTATGACAAGGAAAATATCGTTGATAACCCCATTCATATACACACTGATCAAACTTCACTGTGATATTGTACAATAATATAAATAGGTGAGTGTCTATAAATATAATATAAAAAACAATTAATATTGAAGGCATATGTTTAACTTTTTGTATCTAATTAAAACTAATCTTTTGATAGAATCTATTAAAAATGGATTTTATAAAAAATTAAAAAAACAATAAATACCTGCATGAAATCCCATTTCTGCACCAGAGTTTAACAACTGATTATAAATAGTGGGAACTCTTGTTGTTGGCCTTCCTGCCCATCGTTCCTCTTTAGGATAAGTATAGCTATTGTTCATTCCATATGATTCTCTTGCTTTTTCAAACACATAATTCCTTTAAATAAATAATACAATGATATAGTTAGACACATTTTTAGATAGCCAAAACAATATTAATTATAAATGTAAGATGCAACTGAGCTGGTAGTAAAGGATCAGTGAATGTATTTTAAGCAACTGATATTTAAAAGCTGATTGTTTTTATAAAGAAAATGTATACATATCTTATTGATTTAGATCATAATGTTGTGAATAAAAAAGATGCCAAAGCAATTTTGAAAGTATGAAAGGATTCATAAGGAGAAATAGAAGTAAGGAGAAATTTAACACATTGTTTAGAGCTGTAAATACCTAACTACTTTAAATCTCAAATCCAATACATATATAAACATTAATAAAATATTTAAAATTAAATACTTTCCATTTATAATTTATTGTAATAACATAATTAAATTTATATGTTTACTCAGACACCTTGCGTTAGTTCCAGCAGGTTCATTTTATTGGATAAAATAAACATTTTTTATCACTTTTGGAGACCTTTGTCTTTTTTTTGTTTCCATAAATCTCTTGCAATTAATTGAACAAATTTTTAAAGAAGGAACATTCTACATGAAATGTGACAATATTCAAATATCACATTTTGTATAAAACATTCCTTGTATGCACTGACGTTTTATCTTGTTTAGATATTAATGTTTCATCACAATCAATTATCTATAGTAACCATTTAAAATGTTACTAACCTTGTTGTCCATTTACTGAAACGGTTAGGATCAGTTTCGATAAGGTCATATGGTGGTTCTCCTGTGATTATCCAATCAGCTAGATATTTTCCTATTCCACCAGAATGAATAATTCCATATCTATTTATGAATAAATATATGTATAAAAACTTGTTGCATTAGTAATAATAATACATTGAACTGCAAGATATGTAATTAAAACAAACCTTTACCCCAAACCAACAGCCATCCATAAATTAGGACAATCTATAAATGGACCGACTAAAGGCAATAAATCTGGTGTATACATTATTGGACCACTAACTGTTGTTTGAATATTGGCAGTCCTTAACACAGGTACTAGGTCCATTGCAACTTCTAAATGGTCTGTCAACCTATCTAAATCTGGTTGGAATAATTCTTTTCCAAACCCTGTGCAAAAATTGAATTATTATTGTTATGATTATTAGAACAGACTAATAATTAAAATGTATTAGTTTAAATTATAAGCTTATTAGAAATGACAAACCTAATTTTTATTTTTCTTAAACAGAATAAATCATTGCAGATTTGACTAAATCAAAATAATAATAAATTTCTGATTTCTTATTATCATTAAATTACAATAAAAATAAATACAGGTAATTGGTCCTCTCTAACAATTTTATATTTTTACGTGCAGATTGCTCTGGCATTGCCTGGGGAAAAAGTAACAACAACAAACATTAAAACAAAAACCATACAAAGAATTTGGTTATTTTAGTGTCACGTTTATCACGATACTCAAGTAGTACAAAATGACACAATTTCATTGATCAAATAGGCAGAAATTGAAGATATGATATCCTAAAAAATTTAAAGATATCATATTTTTTTCTAATATTAACTCTAATTTACTGTCCCATTCACAAGCCAAATATCAAATGGAAACCTGCCAATAAATCAAATTTTGCAAAAAAATGGACCAAATATTTAAACTCTGCACTCTCAAAAACTCCTTATAACATATTTTGTGCTTGCTGGTAACTTTGTATTCTATAATTTTTCTATTCAAACACCACCAGTTGGTCTGATAGAAAGAAGGGGCTAAAGTTAATTTGACCAAAAGTAGTCATTGACCTCCTTCTGGAAGAGTGGATGGTCAATGACTACTAATTAATACTGGTCTACTGCTACTACTACTTAGTCCTTTCAGAGGGCGTGGCAATATTATGAATTGATGGCTTTAATTGTATCCTTTCACTTTTCACACTGTTGTGCTATCTGAATGGCCTTGTGTTATATGTTCTGTAATTGCCATTTACTTGGTCTGCCCACCTATTCCGAAATCTGCCTCTAGGGAATTTGCCATTAACCTTACCTTTCAGAATTTTTTCTCAAATCCATTTTTGCATCTGGAAAGATGTTCCAAAAAGCGAAGGTAGGATTGGTGGATTATAGTGGTAAGGCATGTTGTGATTTTCAGTTGATTTAGGACAGAGTAATTTGTTTGGTGTTCCATCCAAGAGATTCTTAGCATTCTTCTATATGTCCACATCTTAAAGGAATCAAATTTTCTCCGTGAAGTGGCAGTTATGGTCCAGGTTTCTGTGGCATACAGGGCAATTGTGTGAGGTTAGCCAATTGGGGAGAAAGTGTTGCAACAGTCGAGCGGTCAGCACTGTCGTGTGGGAGTGAAAAAACTTACTGAGACAGGTTCTCCATCGTATACCGTTTAATAAATATAAAAATTTTTCTTACAACAAATTCTTATAACAGCATAACGCCTATCCAAAGTCGAGCAACAAGTTTGTAATACAAAAAGTTCAACTGNGCACTATCGTGTGGGAGTGAAAAAACTTACTGAGACAGGTTCTCCATCGTATACCATTTAATAAATATAAAAATTTTTCTTATAACAAATCCTTATAACGGCGTAACGCCTATCCAAAGTTGAGCAACAAGTTCGTAACACTAAAAGTTCAACTGTTCTGACGATAGTTTTTCTTCCGGCGATGGAGGCGTGAAGACGTCGACTCCGGGCTGCACAACACTATTTGAACCGAGGTCTTCTATCTACAAGGTAGACTTTAGCGATCTTGATGGCATGAGAGGGTGAAGACAAGTCCTCCGAATATCCAATAAGTTCTCGTGGGAGAATGTTCGGATGACAAGAATCCTGGAAAGGAGCACTGTGAACCAAAGGCCAAGAACGTCACATCCTTTTTTTGCGCGGTTTTTATAAGTTTTTTCTGCGTCCCAGATCAAACATTCTGATAGTTCGATGCCGATCTGCCCCCATTCTCTAATTGGTCTCCCCTCCTCGTTACGAATTGTAACGGGATCGGAGCCCAGATTGCGGGGCGAGTTCCCCCCGACTGACAATTTGATTCCTATCGAAGATGTTCGATCTAAGTACTCAAATTCATCTATTGTTTCTTTCTGAGAAATTCGTTTTTTCTCAGAAATTTCTACAGATATGACTATATATGGACATTAAACATTCATTCTGCGTTTGATGGTTTCTTTTTACAATATAAAATAATGATTATTATTATAAAAATTTTTTTTCTTTTTTTAATACGAAATTAAAACATTTTCTGTGCACGATTTTTGACCCACTTCCGGAGCCTCACAATTGGAAATTTAGCGTTCTTATGAGCTTTAGTTTATTAAAGTTAGAAATCGCAGAATCTTTCCAAATTCTATACAATTTAGAGGTTGCATTGCAAGCAAAGCAAATTCTGCATTTTATTTCATTATCACATCCTTCTTTATTCGTGAGAAGTGAACAAAGGTAAAAAAAATTCATTGACTATCTTATAGACCATTTCCTTAGCCTGTGTCAAGGAATGATCAATTATCATGACTTTTGTTTTATTTCTGTTAATTAGTAATCCATATTCCCTGCTCACAGTTTCAAGTCTTTCCATAATATATTCAAGTTCTGATTCACTGGATGCTATAATAAGAGTATCATTAGCATACCTCAGATTGAAAAGGTCTACTATTAATATTTGAAAAGTGATAGGCTGCGATGGACCCTAAATGTGATCAAAGTTGCTAACTTTAATGTTCAAAAGACTTCCTATAAGACTTGTTTAAATTGCTTTTCATTTCTATAGAGAAGAATTGCTTTTAAATGATAATAAAGTGGTAAAGTTACTTTTTAAATGATGAGTTTATAAAGTACCTGTCGCAGTAATTGTTATGCCTGGCATTATTAATTGTAAATTTCAAAAATGTACGTGGTAAAACTTATTTTAAGTACATTATTACAATGCCTATAAAATACATGGGAAGTACTGTACATTCTGGTAAACAGAGAGTTTATAGTAAAATTATTAGAATTAGTTTGGTGTATTTGGGTATGGCAATGAAACATATGAACAATCTGCTGAGGGGATGCCTCCCAGGAGGACTTTAATGGGAAACTGGCCCCTATTTAGATATTATTAATATGAAAAAACTGGAAAACTCCACATTGTCAGCCTGTTGGCCATGCACAAACCCACAACCAACTACCAGTGTTTGGTAATTTTAGACAATCATCCACTGGTGGGCACTTATTAGAATTAAGAAAGTACTATTCAGAAATGAAAAAATCAGAGCTGTTAGATGTAGAAAATTAAACACTTCTATAGTTTTTACAGCGTAATTTACCACTTTTGACACCATGCAGGTGAGTGCTATCTGCTACCAGTAATAATATAGAACATCTACTTTGTGCTATATCATTGTCACAGAAAATAAGTGAATATAATAAATTTTTTTTAAATTATCTTTTTTTGTATATATTATATTTAGTTTATTATTTTTTAAATTATTTGCCAATAGATGGTGCTAAATGTAAATCCAGCAAATCGAATGTAGACCGAAATTAATTGATATATAGAAATCCAATCAATATTTTGGTGTGGCATGTATGACATTATCTATGTTAGGAGTATGTGAAAGTAACTGCTGAGTTTTGTAGCAATTGGTCAAATAGCCAAGGAGTGCTTAGTGAACAAACAAATATCCTCATTTATATTTAAATATATAAGATAAAATAATAATAAAATTGTTTAATTTCTATTTGGGAAATATATAGTAAAATCGTTTTTACCATGTAATAAAAGTACTTTATTACTAGGTTCTATTCAAATGACTCTAAAGTGATTCTAAACAAAAATGGTAGTGTTTGAATACAAAAGTCAAGAATTATTTGATTCTAAAAGTTTATGCTGTTCCTGAGAACTTGACATAAGTATTTGAATACTGAGTTCTCATATGTGGTCCTTATAAGTTTATGTGGCAATGAACAAGCTAATTTGAAGAGCAAGAACTAGTGTTGTGCTCTTGAAACTGCTAAATGGCTCAGGCAAATAAGATGTCAGCATATTGCTCTGGAAATCAGAAACTGAATCTGAGTAAGCAACATTCCATGAATTTTTCATGTGTGGTCTGTGCTGGATATGTTGAGGTCACATCTCACCACTGATTTACAGATTTTACTGAACTACAAAAACATTTTTATCACAACATAAGAACTTCAAAGAAAACATAAGGGGATGGTTTTACTTGTAAAGTATGGTAATCTAATTTTTGAAAAATTATATTTGATCTGATTATGATGATATACATTTTCTCACATATTATATATTGTATTAATTAAGGAAAACAGGAAAAAGACATGTTTTAAGAGAAATTAATTCAAATTAACAGAATATTTCATACTATAGTTCAGGTGATACTTAAATTGATATTATAACAAAATTCAATTGCACTAGTACAAATATTTAGACTATTATTTACCAGGTGGTACACCATTTATGATCCAATCTTCACAGAGTTTCATTTTATCTTGATGTTCATAAGGACCTACAAGTAAGCCATCTCGCTCTTTCCGAAGATAAAATGAACCTTCCAAATGCCTCAATACAGGTGGTTCTTTCTAATCAAAATAATGTCAACTATAATTTGTTAATGTGCTTTAATAATCACTGAAAACATTTTTCACATAATCATTAAAATGTAAATAATTTATAACTTAAAGTATTTTAAACAATATATTAAAAATTGGAAACTTAATAATTTCAATCAAGTCATATGTAAAAATTTAGATATGAAGTCATAGAATCCAGTTGATGAATTAAAAACCAAGCTCATTTTAAGTATTTAAAAGTAGTAACAACAATTTGCCAGGGAAAAATTGCTGCATTCAAACTTATTTGTTTAATCAAGAGTATGTACTTTTAGATTAATATCATGGTTAATAAGCTGCCACCTTAAACAAGGAATTCACTATCAAAGTTCCACTGAAAGAAAATTGACAAATTAGCACACATTTTTTTTCAATGAAAAGTTTTCTTAATTTTTTTTGTTTTTCAATAACAAATTTTTGATATTCAATTCAAGATAAATTATTTCAAAAATCTCTGGTCAGTTTCTGCATACATGCAGGAGAACATAAATAAATTGTGCAAGGTCTATGGTTTTGTTGACAATCATGGTCAGGCCTGAGCGATTGGCCTATGCAAACCTCTACACTATGTAATACAGGACATACCTTGTCAAAAGTCAATGTGGATTCTGGATAGATAATGACAATTCTCTGATATTATCAACAATATATTTGAAATAAAAATTTTTTAAGTATTTATATCAAGTAATTCTTTACATCTGAATTTTTTATAGTGTCGAATTGTTGGGCATGAAAGTTAGAGAGAGAGAATGAAATTATATCAACTGTGTACAATGGTCAACCAATTAATACAATTCATAACAAAGATTTTGATAAGGACCAACATTTATTATACTATTAATTCTAAGTTTATGCTGTTCTGAGAACTTGACATAAGTGTTTGAATACTGAGTTCTCATATGTGGTCCTTACGAGTTTATGTGGCAATGAATAAGCTAATTTGAAGAGCAAGAACTAGTATTGGTGCTCTTGAAACTATAAACTTCCTTTTCGCCTTTAACTCTACTCTTACAGTTTGAACCTTGCAACTCAAATTTTATGAGTCACATGATATTTTCAATTATCCGTTTATATGGGTGAAGTGTTTTCAATTGTATAACCAATCTGAATTTAGGTGATTATCTTTACCCAGCAAACTCTGAACTAATGACAATGTATCATCTCTTGTGTAAAAATCTTAGCAATAGTGGAAAGATGTTAAGCTTAGATGAAAATCACAGAGTTAAAGAACTGACTTAATTGGCTTTCTAATACTTTGTTCTAAGTCAATTAAGAATTTCAGAATCTCACAAATGAGAGATCAATTAATTCATTTCATTATGGTACAGGAAATATTCATTAATTTGAACTTGGAGGGTTCGAAATCCCATTAGTTTGTAACTGTACTAGTTGTGTGGCCGGAGATATAGAAATTCACATGTTAAGGAATTCAGTTAGTTTGAAATAAGGCTATTTCAAAATTTGAAGTGAAAATTCTGTCCAAACTGTGATATGAGTATGTTAACTAATTCATCAAAGTGCTTCCATACCATAAGAGAACAATAGACCAAGAACAACTGTAATCTGGTGAACATGGCTTTTCTTATACCACCGTATAAGCAAAGCCATACTTCTATATGCATTTTCAAGTGTTACCTTACCAATGGAATACCCTTTTTTCTCTTATCTCATAAAATGTAGCTGGGTTACTACTTTTTGGGTCACTTTAAAAATAATTTGGGCTACATTTTGAGATTACATCTTATAAAATCTATCTGGAAACCTGTTAGGTTCTCACCAGACACTTGCTGTTTACCTGAAGTTTATTTATATTATTAATTAACAAACGTAGCATTCTTTATAGCCTTATTCCATTAGTTTAATAAATTACATCAGTTACATGGCATTTGGCATATTGTACAGATATATGTAAATCTCGAATAATTTGAAACTCAGTAATTCAAATACATGATTATTTTGTCCCTTAAACTTCAAACTAATGAGGATTTCCTGTATTAACAAAGAATAGATTAATAACTTTGAAGACTCAAATTCTCATAATATAGAATCATATTTTATTATCTATATAGTTTAAAAACTGAAATAACAGTCAAATAAATTACATTACAATTTTAAGAAATTCACTTTAATGATAAAATTCATATATATCATTAAATATATATATATATATTATGAATTTAACACTGTTAAATTTTACATTTATATCCTTATTTTTTTCTACACTTGAACAATATCTTATAGATAATTTGTATATTAATTGTATAGACAAACAGAAAATTATTAAAAGTTAGCCTACATTAAAAAAATTAGCTTTTATCTTTTTTTTATATTATTTGTGTAATCAATTCCCTTTTTAACATTTATTTATTTAAACAAAATATTGACAAAGCTTTAATTAATTGTTTTGTACAGGTAACCCCCATTATAACACGGTAGTTACGTTCCAAAAAATTGCCGTGTTATGCAAATCCATGTTATGCAAAACAAAGAACTAGTACGAAAAGGAGGGTTAGGTTCCAAAAATTAAAAAACATGCTGCTATATTTTCATAATTAAGATAAATATCTTTATTAAAATTTTCTTAAGTGATACATATTAATATAAACAATGTTTTCTTTGTCATTACTAAAAGCACTATTAACCGAGAGCGTTTTATTTTTGGCAAGTTATTGTTATTCTCAGCATTTTTCTGCATTATTTTCAGATTCATGTTTTACCTTTTGCAACAAGTGTATGTAACTTTAGATTGCTTGCTTCTAGTTAAAAGATCTTCATAATTTTCCTTATATGGTGCTAAGCACTTATGGAATAAGGGAAAAACATCTGGCAACACCAGAAGCAGAAGCGTCGAGATCTGGCAAAATTGAAACAATTTTCGCNAGTTACTTAGCTCTATATTCCTGTACGTATGATTTAACTAAAGTATCATATATATACAGGTAACCCCCGTATAACACGGTAGTTACGTTCCAAAAAATTGCCGTGTTATGCGAAACAAAGAACTAGTACGAAAAGGAGGGTTAGGTTCCAAAAATTAAAAAACATGCTGCTATATTTTCATAATTAAGATAAATATCTTTATTAAAATTTTCTTAAGTGATACATATTAATATAAACAATGTTTTCTTTGTCATTACTAAAAGCACTATTAACCGAGAGCGTTTTATTTTTGGCAAGTTATCGTTATCCTCAGCATTTTTCTGCATTATTTTCAGATTCATGTTTTACCTTTTGCAACAAGTGTATGTAACTTTAGATTGCTTGCTTCTAGTTAAAAGATCTTCATAATTTTCCTTATATGGTGCTAAGCACTTATGGAATAAGGGAAAAACATCTGGCAACATCAGAAGCGTCAAGATCTGGCAAAATTGAAACAATTTTCGTGAAGGACCATATGTATGGAGACAAGAATAGAAAATTTACACACTGAAGTACTAATAGTTCACTAAAATTATTATTTTCGTGAACTATTAGTACTTCAGTGTGTAAAAATTTATTACATTTCATGTTGTAGGAGGGTTTTACCCATTTCTCGAACCGTGTCAGAGTGAATCCGTGCTATAAAAGTAACGTGTTATACGGGGGATGGTACCAATTCTCAAACCGTGTTAGAGCGAATCCGTGCTATAGAAGTGCTGTGTTATACGGGGGTTACCTGTATAAATTATAAACTGTTAATTTTGAAAAACTTATTGAATGATTATAACAGATTTCTAAGCAAACATTTGCTGAAATTTTTACCTAAAAACTCAATTTAAAAATAATATGAGTGGAAATTAGATATTTAATTTTGTTATAAAAAATTATAACTTGAATGATTATTTTAAAAAATAACAATTTTCTCAGAGTTGCTTTTCATAAAAATATAAACTATAGTTTAATAACTTAATGATTCAAAAATATATATGGCTGTTTTATTTATTATTCAAGGAAAGTTTTTAATTAAAATAATCAAAAACTTTCTTTGCATAAATATTTGAGTTAATATGTATAAGAAGCAGATTGAAATTTTAAAAAGTTTCTAACTTATTGCATTTTACTAAGCTAAAAATACTATCTTGGCTTCTAATAACATATGTACATATAGTAATAAAACATTTTCCTATAATTATAAAATGCTTTGTGGAATTAAATAATGTAAGCTCTTTTTGAGATTCACACTTTACTTACAATTAAAATAATCTTGTTTATCTAGTTTTCAAATTTTAAAAATAAAACTATTTATTGCTTATCTTTTTGCTATTTTAACTAACTTTTATGATATAAATTGTATTTAAAGCAATTAAATAATTAGTTAAAATGATCTTACTTTCAATGCTTTTACTTCAGGAATACTTGATGTAACAATATATTGATGGTGAATTGGTACCAATGGTAATTCCAAATCTATCATTTTTCCAACTTCATAAGCCCAAAATCCTGCATAAAATATTACTTCCTAAAAAATTGCCATCAATGTTTAATTTTTACAAAAACATTATTTTTAAAATTATATTATTTTAATAAATGAGTATCATTTACAACTTTTTAAATTAAATACATAATAAACAAGCAATTATTTATTATGGCTTCGTCACAATGCCAGGCTGCAATTTTTAATTAATTTAATTTAAAATATATGCTTTCCATCTCAAATTAGTAGTGGCTTGCTCCTGTACATTGTACTTTTCCTTTGACAATAGAATTGTGCCAGTTATTTATCTAACACCTTTCAGGGGAAAATTTTGAATTGAAATAACATGACTTTTGGTTTGCATCAAAAATTTGTATACAGTTAATCAGGTCCTCTTATCCCTAATCTTTCCATATCTAGTCTTGTCTTCCCTCTAACTCTGTTCTCAAGATTAAGGAAGGACAGACTGACAACAGTGGGAATTTATAGGTCTACAATTTTTTCCAATTGCAGCCCAATTAATCTGTAATTTTCTTATTAAATCATTTTAATACAAAAAACAAATTACAATTTCTAAAGTTACAGTTGTAATTTATTTGAATTAATATTTTTAAAATATGAAAATATATGTTTGCAAAAACTCTCAACCTTCAATTATGATTTTTGGTAGATCAACAATTACACTTTAATTTTGAATAGAGTAAAGAAATATATTAAAAAAAGGAGTTTTATACTTAAAAGATACATGTCAATCATGATCATGAGCATGTTGGATTATAAACTGATGAGTGAGATTTTGTCAATGCAGATGGTTAATAAAAACAAGATACTTGTACTAACAAGTTATGTGACAGTTATTTGGTTATGAGAAGTTTTTCACTTATGAATTATACTGTTTATAAGATTATTGATCAACTTTAAGCAATAAATTCCACTCTTCAACAAAGTCGAAACTTTTATTCATCTCTTCTAAAGAATCCTTCATAAGTCCAATATATTACTTATAATATTCTGGAGAAATATACTATATGTTCTATCAAGATGGTTTCAGAGATCTAGCTCAATCTCTAGATAATATTTTGTTAATTAATAATTTCAAATCATTTTTATTCTAACATAATATCTGTATACTATTTCATAATTTTTTGTAAAAAGTTTTTCTATTATCTAATAAAACGCTAGTGATATTAGTCTCTAGTGACAATCCCTTAGGGAACCATTTAGTCATGGTGACTTCCTTTTATTTTTCCTTTCTAATGCTGACATTCTATTTAAAGAAGTTACATATATAATAAGTTGTATCACAATCATCTACATGCTTAACAAGTCTAATACATTTTAAATATGTTAGACTTGTTAAGCTTGTAGGAGATTGTGATGTAACTGGTTAAACAAACTGGTTAAGTGAACAAAAAACAAAAATTACAAATTATATCCAAAGAAACTGTTGTCAGGTTGAATAGCAATAGTTTCAAAGTTTTTTCTATGAGCTTGATATTTCCTTGATTTCCCAATCTTCCTACAGTTTATTATTTTATTGAATCAAGCAGAGAGAGAGAGAGTACACTCCCAGAGAGAGAGCCAAAGTGCCCTGGCAACCCAGAGAAAAAGGAAAGAAGAAAATACTAGAAGATTTTCTAAAAATCTTTTCCTAATTAAAATTCATTTTTTTATTTATATTATGTTATGTCTCCTACTTTTATATTACTTATGAATTAGCAGTCACATAATGTGAGAATTTTATTGAATTCATATTAAAAATTTTTTTATCCATTCAACTTGGCACCCCCATAATTAAATCCTGAATGCACCACTGGAATCAAGTAAATATGCATAAAACATGATTTTTTTCTCATTTCTATTGAGTTCTATTGAATTCAAAAAAACCCATTTAATTTTAACTCTGGTCAAAATTTTGAGATAAGTCAGCTGAGTGTCATCTAGCATGTTTCATTGCATTGCATTCAAAGAAACAAATATGACAGTTTTATTGAGTTTTCAAACAATAATTGTTATATATTTTTCTCAAGTATTTCAATCATAGATTTCATAATGTATTTACTTATTTATGAGATCAACAAATATAATACTTCATAGTTATCATAAAAATAAATTATTTTATACTTTGTACAATCAAATTAAGAAAAATACTGTAGCACTTATTTTGGTATGACATATGTCATAAAATAATGTCTCATAACAAAAAATGTTAACATTATTGTATTTTATTTTAGAATAAAATATTTATTCTAATAATAGTACAGTAGAGCATCGATTATCCGACTCAATTGGGGACTCAGGTTGGTCGGATAACTGAAAAATCGGATAACCGAAAAAAAATGAAAAAAATACATTATTAGTATAGTATATTAGTATATTGCTATTAACCAACTTCGCATTGAATTTTCATCGGTGTTAAGCCTAATAAGTTTTTTTTAAAAATAATAATCGTCGCTATCGTTAAAAATTATTTTAAAATTATTTTATTGCTCACAAAACAAACAACCACTCATAATTAGAAAATTAAGTCTCGTTTAAATACTGGCCACCCTTTAATGGTCGAGCCGTGTTGCCAGCTAAAACATGCAAAAATTTAACAAAAATAATATTAAAGTATCCAAGACATAGCCAAATATTGTAGCGCCGCATCACTAGCAGACATTTGAAATTTGCCAACTAGAACTGTTGGTTAACTGATGTGACAGTTAATCGGGGGTCGAATAATCGATGCTCTACTGTAATAAAATATCTAAATATATTTTATATACTGTTTCTAAATCATTACTATTCTTAAAAGATAGAAAGATAACTTGTAATTATCAAACAATTCCTATCATACCAGTTGCATTTACAACATGTTTTGCTATAACAGTTCCATCACTTGTATTAACTTCCCATTTTCCATCGTTACAAAGTTTCAGTCCTGTAACAGGTTTTCCGCAAACTATGTCTGCTCCATATTTACGTGCTCCTGATGCTAAAGCCATTGTAAGTGAATATGGATCAATATGTCCATCTAAAGGATTATACAATCCTCCAAGTATCTACAAAAGAAAATAAAGTTTACTTTATTGATACTAAAGAATAAATTTGAAATTATTTAAAACATTTACCTTATCAGTGTTTAAAAGAGGAAAATATTCAAGTATTTTTTGAACATCAATTATCATCTGTGGAGCTTGGTGCCAACCTTGTCTTTGCATTTGATAATGGAATTCATCCATTCTTTTCGCTGTTGTGGCTAAACGAATACTTCCAGGTCTATGAAAACTAAGATTCTATAAATGAAATATATAAAGTATTATTTATTAATTAGCCTAAATTAGACTTCTACATGTCAACATAATTTAAAATATATTATTTTCAAGAAAATGAATAAACTAGATTTTACATCTATGAAAAAAAATTTTCATTATATGAAAACAGCAGCAAATGAATAAAATGGTTATGTTCAAGTTAAAAGTATTGAGTTGGGTAGATATAACAGAACATGTGAAGCAGAACATGATAAGTTAAAGCTACTAAAGAACAAAAACTTAATATTTATCTATTATGAAATGATACATAATACAAAATCAAACTAATTGAAATTGATTATATATAAAGATTTACAAAAACTAAATATTTAATATATCTGGTTTGGCAAAAAACATTGTTCCAAATTATACAAAATCAATCACTAAAATATTTTAGAGCTTACTTTTTGACTTAAGATTGTTAAATTTAATTTTATTGAATTTAACAGAATCACCTTAAAAATTAAATTATCTGAAAAATAATAAATGAAAAGTCATGCATTTTGGAAAATCTGAATTTACTTTTTGCCTTTAGAATACAAAATTTTTTCACAATGTGTAATAGTAATTGACTAAACTAACACTTAAAAACTTTAAATCTTTTTAAACTTCTTAAAAAGATGATCCTAAACAACATTAATACCATAAGAAAAACTTAGCAAGCATTTAAGTGAGCAAATACAAAGGATGATCAGATTTTATTAACTAAAATGTAAAGAGTTGTTAAATATACAGTATTCAGTTGTGTTGTCCTTTTGTGTGTTCAGTCTGTTTTCCCTGGGGATATCCACAAATGATATGTTAAAATTCCATATTTTTAATTCCCTGCTTCTCCATGTCATTCATTGTCACATTGTGATGAAGTTCTTCACAAATTGCTTTTCTAATGTTTTCAGCCAGTTTGAATGGCCTTCAATTTTTAAAGGTTTTTGTGTTGAGGTGTGAGTATTAGTTGGTTGCAGTTAGAGAAGAGTGTCAAATCAATACAAAAGTCAAATCAATAAAGAATTAATTATTATAAATTAACACATACCTGACCAGTTTCTTCTTCTAACTGACTGAAAAGGTTGATACTATAGTAATGCACTTTCTTCATATTTATTCCTGGATGATAAAATGCAGTTAAACCTGCCTAAAAATTGGAACTGATTATAAATTTTATTGTATAAATCTATTATTGAATTAATTCAATGAAATATTTATTCAGACTTTAAAAATTAATTGTATATTTTTATTAATCTATTATATAATTTTTTTAATTATTAACATAATTATGTATATTATACTTGATTATAATATATACAATATTTTGTCATAATTCATGTAAGATTAAATTTAATTTTATGTAATAAATTTACTTATGTCATTAAATTAACATACTTTTAATATATTGTAAAGATCCAAAATGTACTTTTTATTAAAACAACTCTAAATAATAAAATATATTTATATTTTAATAGTAAATCATTAAAAAAATCAAATGTTGATAAAATAAAATGTATAGACATATCAATATCTGATTTTAATTAAAAAATCTAGATTTTATTTTTATTTCTTGTATTTTTGTGCATATAACACACAGTGGCATGTTGTATTAAGTAATAACAAATCAATACGTATTTTATATAAATTTTGTATTTCATTTATGCATTTGTATTTTGTTTTATATTAATATTGTATTTATCATATACAATGGGTGTATACTTTGTGCTAAAAATAAAATAAATAATTTAAATAGGAATTACAGCATGCCAGGTGGATCCAGCTGTCAGTTCTGACTTTTCCAGAAGTACTACATTAGGAAGTCCTAAACGAGCAAGATGATAGGCAATGCTAACACCTACCACACCTCCTCCTATTATTACAACTTCAGCAGAATCTTTAATATTCTTATTAGATGAACTAGAATTGGAAACAGAAATATATTTATTTGTTTCATAGCAAATTATAAATTTTAATCCAAAGTAAATTAGTAATTTCAAACAGATTTTCATTTACATTTTAAGTTCAATAGTTCAAAAATAGTGTTACAAACTTTAATAATAAACTATGATAATTCAATGAAAATATAAAGCATAAAATATATTTTCTCATTTGATATTTTTCTGCTGAAATGAATATTGAAAACAATTTGATGATAGAAAAAAATAAATAGCTAGTATGTGTGAAACATTGCATTGAAATCTCTTTGAATGAATTTAAGAAATCATACTTAAAGATATAAAAAAAATTATAAATTTAATATTTACAGTAGCTTCATCCCATACTTTCTTCTATTTTAATTTACTATAATAGACATTTCTGACAACTCTCTTGTTACAGATAGAATATCAAAGATGTAATTCCTTTGGAAGACAATAGTTATCAATGCAAGTGAAATGTTCTAACTTGCTCTATATGCATTTAATCTGCTATAATTTAATCTTATACTATGTTTAACTTTTCAATACTTACCAAAAGATAAAATGAAAAGTTGACTATTTATTATAATGCAATATTAGGTTTCTATAGTAATAGATAAGATATTTTAGTTTGATTGATAATGAGCTATTGAATCAAAACCATCTATTGTATATTACTGATTTTAATCATTAGCATGGATGAACCAAATGATGGCAGTTTTGGAAGTGGAGATGGAGTGATGACAATGAATATAATAATGTAATCAATCCAGTTAAGAAATTTTTCAGAACCTGATGCATCATTACCAAATGTAAAGGAGGATTCTACTAACAATACAAACAAAAAGCAAACACGACTTTCGATTTGGCATCTCTATTGACACAGAATATCCATACTGGAATAAAACTTTTTTCAGGTAAAAGAGGAGGCAAATAGATTATTTTCTCTCTCTTTTACGTGAAGCTCTAGATGATTATAAAAAGTTTTTTTATGAATTCTGTTTGGAAGAATAAAATTATTATTTTAATCTATCAGAGCTATTATGCAACTATAATATGTTTTCTTAATAATGTATCTATAATATATTGGATCAATACAGTGTTGTTTTCAAAAACACTGTAGGCCTATGCATCCAACACATTAAAATATTAATGTCAACTCTCAAAATGTTAATTTCTGTATGCCATAATTTCATGAAAATTAAACTGTATTTTTCAAAATAAGCGAGATATTAGGCAAACTTTTCCTATTGTTGATGGATTAAATGTACTTATAAAATCTGCAATAGACGATTTCTATCAGATCTCAGTAAAGGGAATAGAAATTAGACACTCAGATTTATCATATTTAATGTTTATAATACAGCCATTATTTATTCAAAATAATCTATTTATAATGAAATCGAATCGTGTCGTTACGTAAAATTATTACACTATTGGAATAATTAAAAGTGTTTATATTTTTTTAAAAAGTTATTGGAATTGCCAATGTTATTAGACATGCAAAAATATACTTTTTGTACTTTGTTCGGATTCCCAAGCTCTTAGCAACAAATTTTCTTTTATCAATGCAAAGTCTACTTTACGATAAGTTTAATATGACGTGAGCAAAAAGTTTTATGACTGTCATTTGACGAAACAGGAGAGTGACCGATAGAATTCAGATCGGTCACTGCTACCTACACTAATGTTATCTACATGTACTTTTCGAGTAGGTGCGAAAAAAGTCGAAACTATAACATTTGAACCTTAAAATAATTGGATGTTCTATCATACAGTGACAGAGAACAAAAAACAATTGCAGGTCTACGGAGTGGAGTCTTTATTAATACTAATAAACGGCAAGAAATTCGTCATCCTCTATGATCGCTATGCTTTTTAGCCACAATGACAAATTCCTCCCTTAAAAATGGAATTTAATATTTGTAAAAATATTTATTAGAAGCAGGAAAATAATTTTACAAATTATTTTTATATCTAACATCGGAAATGAAAGTTATCTAATCCCAAACAGAAGTGTAATCAGTACGTGATCACGTTTTATTGACAAGAAAAAGCATCGTCAGTTTTTATATAACATGCTTGTAAAATAATCCTGCTGCGAGAGCAAATAAAAATACATTTTAAAGAATTGAAAATACACTAAAATTTCCGATTATCCGTATTAATTAGTGCATGGGTGTACACGGAAAACAGGGATAATCCATTTAAAATATATTGAATGGCGCAGAAACAATCCTTAAAAACAATAAAACTGAAACTTAAAAATTGTTGTTTGTATTACTAGTTCTTTGTCTCTGATAAAAGGCAGTCGAAGAGTAAAACAATCCAACAATTTTAAAGTTTAAATTTTTATTGATTTTTCGGATAATCCACTAAACACACTATACAGTATTGTGCATTCAATTCTTTACACGAATATAATTACAACTGAGACGAACATGTATACCAGATGTGGACAAACTTTTATCCCTTAGGGACTACTTTTTTGGTAAAATATAGTCTGCGGGTGACTATGGATATGGGCAAACAATTTTAGGGTTTTTATATGCGCATGCGTTAACATTCATTTGCATCGGGATAAATACAAACAGTATGGGTACGTTGCACAGACAGTCTATTACTGTAAGAATAAATTATCGAATTAAGATTTTTAAACATTAATTTAAGTGAAAGCAAATTGTTGAACTTTAGCTTCGCGGGCTACTTTCAAAACCTTTGCGGTCGACCGCGGTTTACGTGTTGGCCATTCCTGATGTATACAGTACTGCCATAAACATAATTGTGAGTCAAGATCTCACAATCCCCCAACTTTGCCTACTGCACAGCGATGCCCGCAGACTATGAAAAAGGGATACAAGCTATAAAAAAGGGCATATATACAGTATATGTACGATATACAGTTTACAATATATATAATATATATATGTTGTAAACTGTATTATACCGAATTCCCGATTATCCTTTGATTAATGACACACTTCACTTTCATCTTTAGAATTGACAGATGAGGGAGGAAAGAAAAGCTGAATGTTGCTTATGATACTTTGTCATTTTACAGTAATTCTAATATTTTGCACAGATAATTCACAAAACGGATAATCGGGAGTTCGGAATAATAGAATTATTGGCATATCTAAAAGAAAAAGACCACGTTCATCTCTTCAATATTACAATTATGTTCATGATTATGTTTGTTTAATAATCAAACGAACATTCTCTTCTGAACAAATTCACTGAATCCACCATTAAAATGAAATTTCAAATTTACATTTCACGTAAACATATCGAAGTCTGTTGAAATAATAAAGTGGTGTTTTATTTTTCTTACTGTTCGCTATTGTCTGTAGAATAAAACCTCAGACTGTAAATTTGGGTTCTAGAATATTCAGGGGTATTTATGTTCCTAAATTGTTAGTTCCTATTGATACTTATAGGTCTTATTGTCGTTTTTAGATATATAATTCGGATTTTTCATATATACAACTTATTTTTATAGATTAACCTAGCTACATGTGACCGGCATTATTCGAGTATTTGAAGCGGTTGGAGATAGTTAATAAAACAATTGTTTTTCACCAAAAATGTACATTTATTTCCTTCAGTATTTACAACAACGAAACTGCAAAACACATAATTAACAGGAGATGAAACCCCGACAAGTTTATCCCGTAGAGTTAAATGTCTCTTCAGCAACATTATCTACAGGATAAGAACTTTCATTCGATAGCCGAACTGTATTTTTAGCCCAGGAGTTTATCCAAACTGAAATCCTGTTTCATTTAATATATAAATTGAGAAAGTATATAATGGAGAAAGGGTTTAATCTGGATAACTTCCAAATTTTCAATTAAAAATATTTTGGATAGCCGCAAGTTTTGATAATAAAGTAACGAAAATAAGTATCTTTGCATTTCTTTTTTTATTTTTTAATATCTTTATTTAGCGGTGGGATATTTTGAAAAATATAACCGATATGCAACAAAAACATATATTCGATTATTGGTAATTATTATGGAGCGATAAACGGCGAAGGTCGATGACAGATGACGTAATAGGACGAGGATGTTTACAGAAAATTGACGTCAATTCATAAATATCCTTCGTCGCTTCTCTGATAAAGTTTACAAAATTTCTTCCTATAATTATTATTACTTTTATTTCGATAATAAATAATATCTTGTTTAATATCGAATCATTTTAGAAACATGCATAAGATTAATGAAATCCTTATTTTTATTTCTGAAAGGAAATCTACTATTTATATTTCCAGAATGCAATTCTATCATTTGTAACATTGAAGTGTCCACACACGAAGGCCCCAATCCTTAAAGTTAAGATAGGAGATTGCTCGAATAAATTGGAATAATCAATTTAATCCGATAATAGATTTTTTAACAATAATATTCGGTTTAAATGTATATAGAGGCTTATAATAATGTTAATAAATACAACCAATAAAAGAACTGTCATCATAATATTTGCAGTGGCGCGTTTTAGTCTCTTGGGGGGGGTCCATGCTAATTTGAATTAAGGGGCCCCCATGTATTGTACACAGTGCTAATTTATAAAAATAAAAACATGGTTAACAATCTTATATAAATTCATCAAAGTTTTGGTTGGCTTATATAATAACAAATAGAGAGATAAAAGCCAATGATTGATATAGGCTATAATCTAAACAAGAGAGTAACTTTGATCTTTCTGATAGCAAAACCGAAACAATTAACAATTAATTGTTTATGTTTCTGTTCAACATTTTATAATTGTTTCTCTCGGAAATAAATTAAAAGATTGCAATATTAAAAAAAAAAAACTATATTTGATTTACACCATTTCTCCAAATATTAATTTTTGCATTTTAGAAAGAGAGTTTCGAAAGTTTTTGAACTCCGCTTTGTAGGCAATAAGAGGGCCTAATTAATCATATTCATTATGGGTAGATGATAGTCCCGATATATCAGGAACACCCTCCCTCTCCATGAAAAATTCTTGGAATTACCTACCGGATTTAATCTCAGGGCCTTCAGAACGGCAGACTGACGCTTTTATCGCTTTGGATCTGTATATCGAGTCAGAATAATTAAGGAATAGTTTTCATCCCTTATATAGGGAATCATTTAAATAACAGACTTCTAGGAATATTCGCAGAAGTGTGATCTTGGAACATCTCTGAGTCGAATCTCTTCCGATTCAATTTTCAATAAAATGGTTTTCTATCCTAAAGAACTCTCGTCATTTAGCTCAGTTTAGTTTGGATTGATGGAATAACTCACACAACGCGAGGATGTGATCTCGCGGGAGAACTTTCTACAAGGAACCTTATCCTATTTAGATGTTAGATACGTGAAGAAAATTCTACGTGGTCAGCCCGTTGATCAGTCCCAAACGTTTTAGCGATCCAGTATTCAGTGGTTTTTATTCATTCGATCATTCATGGGCCCTCGGCTAGAGGATTGCCTTAATAGTAGAAATGGGCGTTGGCGATCTGCCGAGAATGAATGCCTCCTTGGAGGACTTTCACGGGAGAAAAATGGCACCTATTTAGGTGGTGCAAACTTGAAGAAAAACCGGATAACGCCAGGACCAACTACGAGTGTTCAGTGTTTTTATGTACTGTACTTGGTCACTGGTGGGATCTAGTAAAAATATACTGTATCTTTATACAGTGCGACTCTCCAGTTTCTAGAACAAACTTAGATAACGTAAAGATATTTTTATATATTCCCACTCAATTCTTAGCTTATTTAATTATTTAAAAATAAAAAAAAATATATTTAAATAATTAACTTAACTTAAAAAATTAAAAAAAAATCAGTAGCTGATCCACTACTGTAAACTATATAATTTCAATATTACCGCAATGTTTATTATCAATTATATATAAAATAATATTAGAATAGCAAGATATGATTAGGCCCTATAATTACGTTGGAGTTGCAAATTTTTGTGGTATTTTGCGAAATCTTTATTACATATTTAATCTAGAAAATGTTTCTAGATTATATCGTGCGTCCAGTAATTATTATATAAAATATATAATCTTAATGCAATAATAATATAGAAGAAGAGTAATCGAGATCTCTTACATAATTTTTTAACCATGTTGACACGCGCTTTAAATATGAATTTTAACGTATACTTTTCAAATTTACAGTATTTAATTAATAATATAATCGAATGTTCAACCAATCAGAATATCAACCAATATTAATATCTTCAGTGGTGCTTTATGGGGGGAAGGGCAATTGCCTGAGGCCCCAACTAACAGGAACCTCAAACCAATCTTTCAAAAATTATTTATTGATATTAAAGCTGCGAATTACAAAAAAAAAAAAATGTTTTTTTAAGTGAGAATAGTGACATAATCATTAATTAATTAGCAACAATAGTAACAATAATGACGTATTTATTAATTAAGTAATTCGAATAGTTCGAAAACTTTAGAAAAACACTCGATAAAGTTTTATATAATTACCAAAGACGAATATCCTTGAAATAAGATAGATAAAGTAATAATATCAACAAACTCTGTACCAGAAAGAACGAAATGGTCGAGCGATATTCTATCAATTCGTTTTAACGATGTAGCAACAATTAAAAATTTGTTCAAGTACGAAAATCGGTGGTAAAGGTTACTTAAACATAACTTAATATCGACGCAATAACGAAGGACGATCTGAGATAGTTATTTGTTATCGTAAACTTTAGTTATTCTGCTATAAAAGTTTTTTTTTTTTTTAATATTTCGTACAATAAATTTCAAAATATTCCAATAAAATATTTAGTTTATTTCCTTAAAATTACAGTCGACGAATCGTAAACATTTTGAAGTACGAAATCATATTAATAGCGAGGTTACGGCCGAAGTTTTCATCTTTAAAACGTGAACGTCGAACGTCGAGCGCCACTTACAAGATAGGCACTCGACGTTCACGTTTTGAGTTAAAGATGAAAACTTCGGCCGCAACCTCTCTATTATGCTTTTAAAACTGCAATTTCCAATTTTAATTTATAAACGATAAAGTAAAACATTTTTACATTTTGCAGCCTGTAGAAGCTGCCAAATAGCAAATATATTGCCGTTTCTATAAGCTGCGAAAGCAAATTAAATTTTTTTTAAATATTAAAACAAGGAATATTAATTACTATTACTATACTCAACTGTTTTAATATAGTTTTGGCATCAGTTTGCCGCCAGATTTGAGTTTGAACGGGCTCAAATTTTCACGAATTATTTGGATCTAATGTCATGCCATGTTCTAAAATACTCGACTAGATCCAAAATGGACCATTCTGGACAGTGCTGGATTAAGGAAGTTTCCGATCTTAAGTAAAAATCGAGATTAGGACCTCAAAAAAAAAAATGTGTTGTTAATTTTATTTGTTATATTTACCCCTAAATTTTCTCTGTGACACTGCAAATTTTATGTTTACATTATTTATTGGTCATTTAGAATTTTGCTTACTCGTATATGAATTTATATATCAATTTACGACTTCCTGTTAGATCGGTCACTAAGCAAAATTGCTGAGTTTTTCCACGTCCAAGTCCGATCCTAACTGTAGACCTAACCCATGACGAGCTTGAAAAAGCCCTCTAAATATCTGCAGAACGGCGTTCAGAAAGTACAAATTATTACATTTATCATTATATAGAGTCGTGCCAGGTCATCTATGTAACACCTTATGGATGGAAATTTTTGAATTGAAATAATATGACTTCCGATTTGCATCGAAATTTCTTATATAGCTAATCGGGGCTTCCTGCCCCTAAGGTTACCATATCTGGTCTCGGTTTTCATCATCTGATTCCGTTCTCGAGATTAAGGATGGACAGACAGCGGGAATTTATAGGTCTACAATTTTTTCAAATTGCAGTCCAATCGGTAACAAATACAGAGGAAGAGGTCTGTTTATTTCATTTAAAGCCAAAATTGTTATTAACCCACCAATGAAAACTGAGAACCAATGACCGATTTCCTTCTTCGATGAAAATTAGTTTCAATTTCGACTTGAATTTCTAAGAAATTCGATTTAATCAATCTCATCTTTCAATATCCTGTGATAAACATTCATTGTGAACCTTTTTGTCTTTTAAAAGTTCTAACTTACACAGTAGGCTTTATGAAGAATTCGATTTTAAACTGTATATTGAATATAGTTTCTAATCTTTGACCTTATAAATGTTAGTAATAAAAACTATTAAGTTATGTGTTTTTTAAATAGTTAATATAAACCTATGTTACTTACTAGAAATCTAAGTAGAATCGTATATTCAGATACTAAAACATAAAGTGCATCTATATTTGAGTAAATACGGATTAAACATCACAAATCTTTTACATTTATATGTAAATTAATATAATAATATACAAATTGCCTTATATTTTATAGTTTTAAGGCAATGAATATTTTTTAAACTCATTCAGTGCCTTAAAACTTACAGCCTATTATACTGTATAGGCCTATAAATAGAATTATGCAACCCTTGCAGACTTACAGTACACATAAATAAAAATGTGATTTCAATATATTTAAGCTATATAAAAAAAAATACTATGTCAATTTTTAAAATCAAATCCTTAATTAAAATTAAATCAAAATACGATTTTGCATATATAATAATATTTAGGACTATATTTGCACAGTCTGAACATTGCAAATATATTACACCGTCGACTCTCTGTAATCCGACACCCGATACTTCTTGTAACAGTTAAAACATTAAACCTATAAAAGTTAACTCAATAATCCGACATCAGTCTATTCCGAATTCCGACGTTTTCACGAAACAGTAGTGTAATAAATACATGTAATATTTCCTTTCTAATCCGACAATCGCATAGGGAATGTCGAAAGCTTGTTTACTATATTGTCAAAGGCCCCAGGGTTGTTACCGTCAATCCAGTGCTTACAGATTACCAATACAAAGTGTCACAAACAAAAACAGTGAAGAAATAGTTGCAATAGAAGATTGTTTATCAGATTGGAAAGATAATTTATTACAATAATTTCGACCCGAGATAAGACAGAACAAATATGCTAATTACCTCAGTAAAGCATTAAAATTAATAAATAAATTTACTGTTTTTGCAAATTTTTGATTTTTAATGTATCAATTTAAGCAGTTTTAATGTTTCTGTAATACGACACAATTTTATAAACTTACTTCATCAGTGTCGGATTAGAGAAAAATGCAATTGTATTACTATATATAATAAATAAATATACATATAATATACATATAGTAAGCTATATATTTGCATCCATGTAGTGTATGCAAATATATACTTTTACTTTAATTAACAGACCTTAATTAATTCGAAATACTAGAGAACATAAATTTAAACAAGGATAAATGAAAAAATTTATATATATATTTCACAATATTCGTTAAAAGTCTAATATGAACTTTATACAATTGATAAATTATTACCCTCGATCTTCATTTCTTCCATTCGCTGCCGAGACGTAAGGACGAAACCAGGAATTTCGAGAATTCCTAGACAAAATTCTTCTACGANATATCAATATCTGATTTTAATTAAAAAATCTAGATTTTATTTTTATTTCTTGTATTTTTGTGCATATAACACACAGTGGCATGTTGTATTAAGTAATAACAAATCAATACGTATTTTATATAAATTTTGTATTTCATTTATGCATTTGTATTTTGTTTTATATTAATATTGTATTTATCATATACAATGGGTGTATACTTTGTGCTAAAAATAAAATAAATAATTTAAATAGGAATTACAGCATGCCAGGTGGATCCAGCTGTCAGTTCTGACTTTTCCAGAAGTACTACATTAGGAAGTCCTAAACGAGCAAGATGATAGGCAATGCTAACACCTACCACACCTCCTCCTATTATTACAACTTCAGCAGAATCTTTAATATTCTTATTAGATGAACTAGAATTGGAAACAGAAATATATTTATTTGTTTCATAGCAAATTATAAATTTTAATCCAAAGTAAATTAGTAATTTCAAACAGATTTTCATTTACATTTTAAGTTCAATAGTTCAAAAATAGTGTTACAAACTTTAATAATAAACTATGATAATTCAATGAAAATATAAAGCATAAAATATATTTTCTCATTTGATATTTTTCTGCTGAAATGAATATTGAAAACAATTTGATGATAGAAAAAAATAAATAGCTAGTATGTGTGAAACATTGCATTGAAATCTCTTTGAATGAATTTAAGAAATCATACTTAAAGATATAAAAAAAATTATAAATTTAATATTTACAGTAGCTTCATCCCATACTTTCTTCTATTTTAATTTACTATAATAGACATTTCTGACAACTCTCTTGTTACAGATAGAATATCAAAGATGTAATTCCTTTGGAAGACAATAGTTATCAATGCAAGTGAAATGTTCTAACTTGCTCTATATGCATTTAATCTGCTATAATTTAATCTTATACTATGTTTAACTTTTCAATACTTACCAAAAGATAAAATGAAAAGTTGACTATGTATTATAATGCAATATTAGGTTTCTATAGTAATAGATAAGATATTTTAGTTTGATTGATAATGAGCTATTGAATCAAAACCATCTATTGTATATTACTGATTTTAATCATTAGCATGGATGAACCAAATGATGGCAGTTTTGGAAGTGGAGATGGAGTGATGACAATGAATATAATAATGTAATCAATCCAGTTAAGAAATTTTTCAGAACCTGATGCATCATTACCAAATGTAAAGGAGGATTCTACTAACAATACAAACAAAAAGCAAACACGACTTTCGATTTGGCATCTCTATTGACACAGAATATCCATACTGGAATAAAACTTTTTTCAGGTAAAAGAGGAGGCAAATAGATTATTTTCTCTCTCTTTTACGTGAAGCTCTAGATGATTATAAAAAGTTTTTTTTATGAATTCTGTTTGGAAGAATAAAATTATTATTTTAATCTATCAGAGCTATTATGCAACTATAATATGTTTTCTTAATAATGTATCTATAATATATTGGATCAATACAGTGTTGTTTTCAAAAACACTGTAGGCCTATGCATCCAACACATTAAAATATTAATGTCAACTCTCAAAATGTTAATTTCTGTATGCCATAATTTCATGAAAATTAAACTGTATTTTTCAAAATAAGCGAGATATTAGGCAAACTTTTCCTATTGTTGATGGATTAAATGTACTTATAAAATCTGCAATAGACGATTTCTATCAGATCTCAGTAAAGGGAATAGAAATTAGACACTCAGATTTATCATATTTAATGTTTATAATACAGCCATTATTTATTCAAAATAATCTATTTATAATGAAATCGAATCGTGTCGTTACGTAAAATTATTACACTATTGGAATAATTAAAAGTGTTTATATTTTTTTAAAAAGTTATTGGAATTGCCAATGTTATTAGACATGCAAAAATATACTTTTTGTACTTTGTTCGGATTCCCAAGCTCTTAGCAACAAATTTTCTTTTATCAATGCAAAGTCTACTTTACGATAAGTTTAATATGACGTGAGCAAAAAGTTTTATGACTGTCATTTGACGAAACAGGAGAGTGACCGATAGAATTCAGATCGGTCACTGCTACCTACACTAATGTTATCTACATGTACTTTTCGAGTAGGTGCGAAAAAAGTCGAAACTATAACATTTGAACCTTAAAATAATTGGATGTTCTATCATACAGTGACAGAGAACAAAAAACAATTGCAGGTCTACGGAGTGGAGTCTTTATTAATACTAATAAACGGCAAGAAATTCGTCATCCTCTATGATCGCTATGCTTTTTAGCCACAATGACAAATTCCTCCCTTAAAAATGGAATTTAATATTTGTAAAAATATTTATTAGAAGCAGGAAAATAATTTTACAAATTATTTTTATATCTAACATCGGAAATGAAAGTTATCTAATCCCAAACAGAAGTGTAATCAGTACGTGATCACGTTTTATTGACAAGAAAAAGCATCGTCAGTTTTTATATAACATGCTTGTAAAATAATCCTGCTGCGAGAGCAAATAAAAATACATTTTAAAGAATTGAAAATACACTAAAATTTCCGATTATCCGTATTAATTAGTGCATGGGTGTACACGGAAAACAGGGATAATCCATTTAAAATATATTGAATGGCGCAGAAACAATCCTTAAAAACAATAAAACTGAAACTTAAAAATTGTTGTTTGTATTACTAGTTCTTTGTCTCTGATAAAAGGCAGTCGAAGAGTAAAACAATCCAACAATTTTAAAGTTTAAATTTTTATTGTTTTTTCAGATAATCCACTAAACACACTATACAGTATTGTGCATTCAATTCTTTACACGAATATAATTACAACTGAGACGAACATGTATACCAGATGTGGACAAACTTTTATCCCTTAGGGACTACTTTTTTGGTAAAATATAGTCTGCGGGTGACTATGGATATGGGCAAACAATTTTAGGGTTTTTATATGTGCATGCGTTAACATTCATTTGCATCGGGATAAATACAAACAGTATGGGTACGTTGCACAGACAGTCTATTATTGTAAGAATAAATTATCGAATTAAGATTTTTAAACATTAATTTAAGTGAAAGCAAATTGTTGAACTTTAGCTTCGCGGGCTACTTTCAAAACCTTTGCGGTCGACCGCGGTTTACGTGTTGGCCATTCCTGATGTATACAGTACTGCCATAAACATAATTGTGAGTCAAGATCTCACAATCCCCCAACTTTGCCTACTGCACAGCGATGCCCGCAGACTATGAAAAAGGGATACAAGCTATAAAAAAGGGCATATATACAGTATATGTACGATATACAGTTTACAATATATATAATATATATATGTTGTAAACTGTATTATACCGAATTCCCGATTATCCTTTGATTAATGACACACTTCACTTTCATCTTTAGAATTGACAGATGAGGGAGGAAAGAAAAGCTGAATGTTGCTTATGATACTTTGTCATTTTACAGTAATTCTAATATTTTGCACAGATAATTCACAAAACGGATAATCGGGAGTTCGGAATAATAGAATTATTGGCATATCTAAAAGAAAAAGACCACGTTCATCTCTTCAATATTACAATTATGTTCATGATTATGTTTGTTTAATAATCAAACGAACATTCTCTTCTGAACAAATTCACTGAATCCACCATTAAAATGAAATTTCAAATTTACATTTCACGTAAACATATCGAAGTCTGTTGAAATAATAAAGTGGTGTTTTATTTTTCTTACTGTTCGCTATTGTCTGTAGAATAAAACCTCAGACTGTAAATTTGGGTTCTAGAATATTCAGGGGTATTTATGTTCCTAAATTGTTAGTTCCTATTGATACTTATAGGTCTTATTGTCGTTTTTAGATATATAATTCGGATTTTTCATATATACAACTTATTTTTATAGATTAACCTAGCTACATGTGACCGGCATTATTCGAGTATTTGAAGCGGTTGGAGATAGTTAATAAAACAATTGTTTTTCACCAAAAATGTACATTTATTTCCTTCAGTATTTACAACAACGAAACTGCAAAACACATAATTAACAGGAGATGAAACCCCGACAAGTTTATCCCGTAGAGTTAAATGTCTCTTCAGCAACATTATCTACAGGATAAGAACTTTCATTCGATAGCCGAACTGTATTTTTAGCCCAGGAGTTTATCCAAACTGAAATCCTGTTTCATTTAATATATAAATTGAGAAAGTATATAATGGAGAAAGGGTTTAATCTGGATAACTTCCAAATTTTCAATTAAAAATATTTTGGATAGCCGCAAGTTTTGATAATAAAGTAACGAAAATAAGTATCTTTGCATTTCTTTTTTTATTTTTTAATATCTTTATTTAGCGGTGGGATATTTTGAAAAATATAACCGATATGCAACAAAAACATATATTCGATTATTGGTAATTATTATGGAGCGATAAACGGCGAAGGTCGATGACAGATGACGTAATAGGACGAGGATGTTTACAGAAAATTGACGTCAATTCATAAATATCCTTCGTCGCTTCTCTGATAAAGTTTACAAAATTTCTTCCTATAATTATTATTACTTTTATTTCGATAATAAATAATATCTTGTTTAATATCGAATCATTTTAGAAACATGCATAAGATTAATGAAATCCTTATTTTTATTTCTGAAAGGAAATCTACTATTTATATTTCCAGAATGCAATTCTATCATTTGTAACATTGAAGTGTCCACACACGAAGGCCCCAATCCTTAAAGTTAAGATAGGAGATTGCTCGAATAAATTGGAATAATCAATTTAATCCGATAATAGATTTTTTAACAATAATATTCGGTTTAAATGTATATAGAGGCTTATAATAATGTTAATAAATACAACCAATAAAAGAACTATCATTATAGTATTTGCAGTGGCGCGTTTTAGTCTCTTGGGGGGGGTCCATGCGAATTTGAATTAAGGGGCCCCCATGTATTGTACACAGTGCTAATTTATTAAAATAAAAACATGGTTAACAATCTTATATAAATTCATCAAAGTTTTGGTTGGCTTATATAATAACAAATAGAGAGATAAAAGCCAATGATTGATATAGGCTATAATCTAAACAAGAGAGTAACTTTGATCTTTCTGATAGCAAAACCGAAACAATTAACAATTAATTGTTTATGTTTCTGTTCAACATTTTATAATTGTTTCTCTCGGAAATAAATTAAAAGATTGCAATATTAAAAAAAAAAAACTATATTTGATTTACACCATTTCTCCAAATATTAATTTTTGCATTTTAGAAAGAGAGTTTCGAAAGTTTTTGAACTCCGCTTTGTAGGCAATAAGAGGGCCTAATTAATCATATTCATTATGGGTAGATGATAGTCCCGATATATCAGGAACACCCTCTCTCTCCATGAAAAATTCTTGGAATTCCCTACCGGATTTAATCTCAGGGCCTTCAGAACGGCAGACTGACGCTTTTATCGCTTTGGATCTGTATATCGAGTCAGAATAATTAAGGAATAGTTTTCATCCCTTATATAGGGAATCATTTAAATAACAGACTTCTAGGAATATTCGCAGAAGTGTGATCTTGGAACATCTCTGAGTCGAATCTCTTCCGATTCAATTTTCAATAAAATGGTTTTCTATCCTAAAGAACTCTCGTCATTTAGCTCAGTTTAGTTTGGATTGATGAAATAACTCACACAACGCGAGGATGTGATCTCGCGGGAGAACTTTCTACAAGGAACCTTATCCTATTTAGATGTTAGATACGTGAAGAAAATTCTACGTGGTCAGCCCGTTGATCAGTCCCAAACGTTTTAGCGATCCAGTATTCAGTGGTTTTTATTCATTCGATCATTCATGGGCCCTCGGCTAGAGGATTGCCTTAATAGTAGAAATGGGCGTTGGCGATCTGCCGAGAATGAATGCCTCCTTGGAGGGCTTTCACGGGAGAAAAATGGCACCTATTTAGGTGGTGCAAACTTGAAGAAAAACCGGATAACGCCAGGACCAACTACGAGTGTTCAGTGTTTTTATGTACTGTACTTGGTCACTGGTGGGATCTAGTAAATATATACTGTATCTTTATACAGTGCGACTCTCCAGTTTCTAGAACAAACTTAGATAACGTAAAGATATTTTTATATATTCCCACTCAATTCTTAGCTTATTTAATTATTTAAAAATAAAAAAAAATATATTTAAATAATTAACTTAACTTAAAAAATTAAAAAAAAATCAGTAGCTGATCCACTACTGTAAACTATATAATTTCAATATTACCGCAATGTTTATTATCAATTATATATAAAATAATATTAGAATAGCAAGATATGATTAGGCCCTATAATTACGTTGGAGTTGCAAATTTTTGTGGTATTTTGCGAAATCTTTATTACATATTTAATCTAGAAAATGTTTCTAGATTATATCGTGCGTCCAGTAATTATTATATAAAATATATAATCTTAATGCAATAATAATATAGAAGAAGAGTAATCGAGATCTCTTACATAATTTTTTAACCATGTTGACACGCGCTTTAAATATGAATTTTAACGTATACTTTTCAAATTTACAGTATTTAATTAATAATATAATCGAATGTTCAACCAATCAGAATATCAACCAATATTAATATCTTCAGTGGTGCTTTATGGGGGGAAGGGCAATTGCCTGAGGCCCCAACTAACAGGAACCTCAAACCAATCTTTCAAAAATTATTTATTGATATTAAAGCTGCGAATTACAAAAAAAAAAAAATGTTTTTTTAAGTGAGAATAGTGACATAATCATTAATTAATTAGCAACAATAGTAACAATAATGACGTATTTATTAATTAAGTAATTCGAATAGTTCGAAAACTTTAGAAAAACACTCGATAAAGTTTTATATAATTACCAAAGACGAATATCCTTGAAATAAGATAGATAAAGTAATAATATCAACAAACTCTGTACCAGAAAGAACGAAATGGTCGAGCGATATTCTATCAATTCGTTTTAACGATGTAGCAACAATTAAAAATTTGTTCAAGTACGAAAATCGGTGGTAAAGGTTACTTAAACATAACTTAATATCGACGCAATAACGAAGGACGATCGGAGATAGTTATTTGTTATCGTAAACTTTAGTTATTCTGCTATAAAAGTTTTTTTTTTTTTTAATATTTCGTACAATAAATTTCAAAATATTCCAATAAAATATTTAGTTTATTTCCTTAAAATTACAGTCGACGAATCGTAAACATTTTGAAGTACGAAATCATATTAATAGCGAGGTTACGGCCGAAGTTTTCATCTTTAAAACGTGAACGTCGAACGTCGAGCGCCACTTACAAGATAGGCACTCGACGTTCACGTTTTGAGTTAAAGATGAAAACTTCGGCCGCAACCTCTCTATTATGCTTTTAAAACTGCAATTTCCAATTTTAATTTATAAACGATAAAGTAAAACATTTTTACATTTTGCAGCCTGTAGAAGCTGCCAAATAGCAAATATATTGCCGTTTCTATAAGCTGCGAAAGCAAATTAAATTTTTTTTAAATATTAAAACAAGGAATATTAATTACTATTACTATACTCAACTGTTTTAATATAGTTTTGGCATCAGTTTGCCGCCAGATTTGAGTTTGAACGGGCTCAAATTTTCACGAATTATTTGGATCTAATGTCATGCCATGTTCTAAAATACTCGACTAGATCCAAAATGGACCATTCTGGACAGTGCTGGATTAAGGAAGTTTCCGATCTTAAGTAAAAATCGAGATTAGGACCTCAAAAAAAAAAATGTGTTGTTAATTTTATTTGTTATATTTACCCCTAAATTTTCTCTGTGACACTGCAAATTTTATGTTTACATTATTTATTGGTCATTTAGAATTTTGCTTACTCGTATATGAATTTATATATCAATTTACGACTTCCTGTTAGATCGGTCACTAAGCAAAATTGCTGAGTTTTTCCACGTCCAAGTCCGATCCTAACTGTAGACCTAACCCATGACGAGCTTGAAAAAGCCCTCTAAATATCTGCAGAACGGCGTTCAGAAAGTACAAATTATTACATTTATCATTATATAGAGTCGTGCCAGGTCATCTATGTAACACCTTATGGATGGAAATTTTTGAATTGAAATAATATGACTTCCGATTTGCATCGAAATTTCTTATATAGCTAATCGGGGCTTCCTGCCCCTAAGGTTACCATATCTGGTCTCGGTTTTCATCATCTGATTCCGTTCTCGAGATTAAGGATGGACAGACAGCGGGAATTTATAGGTCTACAATTTTTTCAAATTGCAGTCCAATCGGTAACAAATACAGAGGAAGAGGTCTGTTTATTTCATTTAAAGCCAAAATTGTTATTAACCCACCAATGAAAACTGAGAACCAATGACCGATTTCCTTCTTCGATGAAAATTAGTTTCAATTTCGACTTGAATTTCTAAGAAATTCGATTTAATCAATCTCATCTTTCAATATCCTGTGATAAACATTCATTGTGAACCTTTTTGTCTTTTAAAAGTTCTAACTTACACAGTAGGCTTTATGAAGAATTCGATTTTAAACTGTATATTGAATATAGTTTCTAATCTTTGACCTTATAAATGTTAGTAATAAAAACTATTAAGTTATGTGTTTTTTTAAAATAGTTAATATAAACCTATGTTACTTACTAGAAATCTAAGTAGAATCGTATATTCAGATACTAAAACATAAAGTGCATCTATATTTGAGTAAATACGGATTAAACATCACAAATCTTTTACATTTATATGTAAATTANTAAATAGTATATAATGTGATCATCTTTAATTTGCTTTTATTGACTATTTACTGTTTGATCCTAGATTTAAACTCTATATTTTATATTCTTATAATAAATTATATTAAATCATTTTTTCATTTATATATGGCTCTAAATCTACCAATAGTATATTCTCAGAAAGTTGTTCATTATTTGACCACATTTCATCTTTTCCAAATTAAGGAAAAATTATTCAAAAAAAATGCTAAGAAATTGTATTAACAGTAAGCCAAAATTTAAATTAAGTTTTAACTTACTATTGATGCATAATCCTAGCATTTATTAAGTGACTTGAAATTCATTAAATTTGATGTTATGATATTCCAAAAATTTGCTGAGATGATTTAAAAAAAAAATGCAGACCACAGTCTAACTTCTACTAATCTACTTCTAACTTTATAGTATGTTTACTATCTATGATTAACAAAAAAAAATTATGATACTTTTCTTGAATTTTCAGCTGTAACTTCATCACATTGAGAATCACCAATAATAGAAAAATCAAAACATATGAAAGATGAGCTGGTAACAAAAGTATTGTGACAAAGTTATTTCATGTAAATCTTATAATATACTTGTGCCAAACTATTTTCATTTTCCAATTCAGTAGTATATTCATTGTAATTTAAATTTGCATTTATGTCAGACTGAATATTTACTATCATTTGAGAGTTTCCACCTGATATTAGCTGAGTTTAGAAAAGACATTAACTAATTTTTTTGAGATGAAAGATTAATGGAATTACGTTTTTAGGATTTTTAAGTCTAATTTAGAAATCCTCAAAATTTAGCTCCTTTTAATCTCGGCATCAAAAAAGTTAGCTAGTTCTGCTTACAAAGGAAACTGAGGATTTTTCGTTTACCTAAAACATTTGAGACACTGGTCAAATTGACTGGTTTTTGGCAGTTTCATGAATAGTTCCATTTGACATCTCAAAATAAATTAAAATAATTTTTATATAATAATTAAATATCATTTATTAAAAAAAATTAAAAATAGCAAATAGAAAAACAAAACTGGCTCAGAATAACCAGTTAGTAGTGCTAACAGAGGTCAGTATGTAAACTAGCAAAAAAAATTANATTCTTTATTTACTATCTGATGTTTTAGAATATGTATCTTAAAAAAAACTTTTTTTTTATCTCAAAGAATACTATCAACATCTCTGTTCAATTTTTTTGAAATAAAAATTGTATCCTCATAAATGTATAAATTGTCTTTTGGGCTTTTGTTTTCAATATAATACATAAACAAATTTCATCACTTGTTTATCCTATTTAAACAAAATTTAATATTTGTTCCATTAACACAAGAAATGCATAAATGAAGATGGTGGTAACAATTTACACAACACAATATCAAATCACTAGTACCGATGTATATGAATAATTAATATGCAAATAAACATTTAGAAGGGAACATTTGAACTGATCAAATATTAGAGAAAGTAACCATATATTTATTATGTCTTTACATGCTATAATGAATTCTGTTCTGAACTTAATTACTAATTCTTATACTAAAATCAAAATTATTTTATATTTAAAATTCTGTAAAACATTCATACTTGCGTTGCTCTCTGTCTAATTCATCCTTTTTATTTGCTAAAGCAAATATTCGAAGCTTACAACTTCCCCACTGAGATCGTGTAGTAAGCAAATAAGGGATCAGCATTGTTAATCCTAAAAGAATAAAGAATTTATTTTAATAAAAATAAATTTATTTTTATTTTTTTGAGTTTAAAACTGGTAGTAACTTACAATATCTTCACATAAAAAAAATTGAACCTAGTTTCAGTTATTAAATTTCATTTTAAATTAAGTATGTATTCAGAACTATCTTTTAAACTAATCACTATTGATTATTGCATAATACATTTTATAAAAAAAATCCATGCAAAACTGTAATACAGTGGTACCTCGGGATACGAAATTAATCCGTTCCGAAACTGAGATCGTATCGTGAAAATGTCGTAAGGTGAATCATCTTTTCCCATACGATTACATGTTAAACCAAATAATTCATTCCAATGCGAAAAACACATTCAAATTAAAGCTAAGTAGTACATTAAAAAATTAAAAAATCCTTCCACGACGAAGCAAACATGCGGACTGAGACAATGTACAGAAGTGAATAAAAAATGGTGCTGCGAACTAATGTAACGTCGTATGGTGAGTTTTTGTTCGTACCGCGGAGTAAAATTATGTTCGAATTTCATGTCGTATCCTGAAAATTTCGTATGCTGGGGCGTTCGTATCCTGAGGTACCACTGTAAAATCAATTTTGTATAATTTTCCAATAGCATAGATTTTCAAGAAATAAACTAGACACAACTGAATAAATTATGTTTAAAAAATGGTATTAAGATTTTAAAACAAAAATTAGTACCTCCATCATCATATAACCACCAGACATCTATTGTGCCTTTCTTTTGCTTTCGTTGGAACTGATTAGCAGACATTAATACCTCTTTTGGAATATCTTTTACTGGGCTTTTCAGATATTGAGAATTATTTATAACAGATGGGCTTTGACCAAGAGGATTGTGAGACACTCCTTCTGATTTCTGTATTCTCTGTACTGATGGAGTTGAAGGTGGTGATGATTCTCTTGAACTCTCAGCTGCAAAATATTTCAAAATCAGAAAAAGGATCATCATATGTGCATTTAATTATTCTGAGTAATTTAAATAGTTTATATGATTCAGTATGATTCAAAATTTAAATCATCTAAATTGACAATTTCTTGGGAAATTTTGCATTGATTGAATAAAAAATATTGAAAAGGTGTGTGATGAATCTGTAATTATAACAAAAAAGCCAATAAAGTTCGTACTTATTTATTGCAAATTAATTGGTAATACAGATCGGAAGCTTATATTGAGAGTTCAAATTGTTTATACTTTATTTCATTAATGTAAATTTTAAACAATATTATTATTTATAATTCTTATTTTCAAATAAGAATATGAAAATTGATGTATCAAAAAATTAATGGCTTTCCCACTAACTTTCAATCTTTATTAGTAAATGAATCATTTGATAGAAAGTATGATTTTTATCTCTATAATCTTATTGATCTCCCATTTACTAATCATTGTTGTAAGAAGAAATTGTTAATAATAAAAACTATCATTGGTTATTTTAAGTACAACTTAATTTTTTTTATTTATGCAAGTTGCTCCGAAAATAATGTGTACTATTTTATTATGATAGTACAGGATATTGGAGATAGATGTTGGTGGTAGTGTTTAAATTTTTCCGCCACTATCCTATAAATTTGATTGTCATGTGGCAGGTAACATCACAGCAGCAGTCTAATATGTGTTTGACATGCACATGAAATAGAGGTATGTCATCAAATTTCTTGAAGTGAAAAAAATTGCACCCATTGACATTCATTGAAATTTACTGATCATTTACAAAGACCAATCAGTGGATGTGAGCACAGTGAGATGGCAGGTGGCATGTTTCAATTGTGTCAATGATATGAGAGACAAACCATGTTCCAGATGGCCTTGCACAGCTGTCACCCACAAGATGAAGTGTGTCTCAATCAGTTCATCTGCAAAAATTGGCAGATTACAACAGGAAAATGTATGTAGAGTGGAGTGTTAGCATCTAAGCATTGGAAATAGTGTAGGTAACCAGCCTAATAGTTAGAAAAATTATTGGGGAGCTAGATTAATAAAAGGAAAAACTGAACAAATTGTATAGGCCTATAAAAAATCTGGTATTGATAAAATTGCCTAAATGAATACCTTCAACTTTTTAATTTTCCCAGTGATTATTACTAATTTAATCTATTAAAAACAGGTTTACATTATCATATGATGCAAAGGACAAAGGTTGGATGCACAATAAAAAAGTTGAGACAAAAAACAGCACAGAGAACAGGTTGTGATTAATGACTGGTATATTTCTCTTTTCCATCCAGCACTATTAGCTACAGTCCAAGTGTAAAAATGCAATAATAACCTAAATTTAAACGAGGAAAGGAATATGTATATTATATATGTTGTATATGGACACTGTTGCACTAAGCTAAGACTAGTATATTTTTTAAAAGGGCTTAGCTGAATCAGTCTCTGTAGGTATGGCACTGTTAACAACATTGGGATATTGCAAAGTTTCTGCCACATAGGTATTACAAATATATAGGAACAAAGATTATCGAATGCAAGTGTGTCAGGACCTGCTGCATAAGACTCAAAAGGGACAGTTATACTATGTTCACACACAATCCACGACTGACTTTGATCTCGATTTACCTACAGTCTGGATGTGACTGTCGCCAGTCGAACGTCGTGCTGTTTGCACAGGCAGTCCGCTCAAGAAGAACTCGGCTTTACACGCGATGATAAAATTGACATAACTACACGGTAAGTCACAAACACCAACAAACAAAATGGAAGTTTTGGTTAGAAATAAATACTTTTTCTTATTATATATCTAATAATAGACAGATGTATGTCTCTCCAGATATCTTTTTTTTATTTCTCTGTTGGTAGCCCGACACATGTTCCGCAGCCATCCTGTATTTTCTCGTGTGCGTGGGATTGTGGGATCTCTCTTATGACTGGATCTAGTTTCAAGAACTCTCTCGAATCGATCGCAATTGAACCTCGTTTCAGTTGAGATTGAAATGGTCGAGAGAGGTCGTAGCATGGCATAGTCGCCGACCTTGGTCACAATCTAGATTGAAATGCTTGGTGCAAACAGGATATTAGTTTCCTAGACTATATCATCACTAGTGATGGACATGATGTCACCACTACTAATCAGAGAGCAAACAGCCTATGGAATGGCAATATGAAAATTCTCTAGCTAATAAAAAGTTCACGACACAGCCATCAGCGAGTAAAGTAGTGGGCATTATCTTTTAAAATAAAAAAAAGCATGATCCTTTTGAATTTCCTGAAGCTTGGACAATCAATCAACCTTTGCATTGTGATGCTGATCAAACTGAAAGCCAAACTTTTCAGTCAGGCCAGAGAAAACAACCTTCTGTTTGCAACGAGATAATGTCAGTCCATATACCAGTTTGAAGATCATTGAGAACATTGCAAAGGCAGTTGAACCATCCTACCACATTGCCCATATAGTCCAGGAGTTAGTACCTTCAGACTTCCATCTATTTAGGTTAATAAAAAAGGACTAAATCGAGAACATCTTCCTGACAATAATGTCATCATTGCAGCTATGAAAAAGTGAGTTGCCTATACTGGTGCAAATTTTTACAGACAGCATAAAGATTCAGGTTCATTGCTGGTAAAAAATACATGGCCAATGTCGTAACTACCGTAGATGGAAAAATAGAGATTTGTAACTAAAAAATTCCTCTTCAATGATGTTATTGTGCTCCTGGTGTCTTTAGTACTTCTAATAGAAATAAATAGAAGGCATTATTTTCAGAGAAACCTCTTATATTAAATATTAACACACATCAAACTAAGAAAAATATAAAACATCACATTATAAATAAAAAAAACCTGTGTATTTTTGATCATGTCATTGTTTTATTATGATTTTAAATATTTTAAATATATTTTTAAATATTTAATCTACATCGTTTTATAAAAATCTTAAGTTTGCAATATCTATTAGTTATTCATTGTAAAAATTAAAAACTAAATTTATAAAAATGCATTAGGTTTTTAAATACACTAAACAAAATCTATAATGAAGCATATTTAATAGTATGTTACTTCATTCAAATAAACAAACACAACAAACACAAATTACTTAATGAAATATGAATGAGTTTGTGAATCATAAGTAGTCAACTGGATAGTAAATAGCAGAACCTAGAAACTGATGTTTATTATTATTTAAAACATTTGGACATCTTTTAATGGTTGCTACTGTTGGTAAGGGTAAACCCTCCGTAAGAGGTTATACGATGACATTTAATGCTCTTTTTATATAAATATATTCTAGTTCAAAATAAATCTTTACATTTAACAATTTAATCTAAAAAATTTTGTTATAAAATAAAAATTGTCTAATGAAATTTCATGCTAGTTCCTGATAATCAAAACGACTGGCCAACTTTCAGTTTTTTCTCAGTGGATGGGCATCCTGCAATATCATCATTAAGAATTTGAGTCTAATTTTTATTTTAAAAAATAAAATTGTACTGAAAAAAAATCTTTCTAACCCAAATAGTATTATAAAGAATAAAAGTGCAAAATTGGACAAATATATTCTGTATTTTTAGTTTATATTAAAAACTTTGTTTATGTTACTTTAGTATAATTTCCATGCATAAAATTCTATGAAAAATAAATTTACTGTTTAGTATAAGTAAATTTCTTATATATTTGAATCATACTGTTAAATTCATGCAATCAGTAACATTTATGTAATAATGGTACAATCAATCAAATTAATTATCTGATTGTTATATCACTTTAAATTATTTGTTATAGAAATGCTAAGTATATGCATAAGAACAAAATAGTTTACAATCTCTTGAGCAGTTTACCATTTCTTAAAATCAAATCTATCTAAATCTCTGCCTTTAGAACACAAATATGAACTAACTATTGCTGTTTACTGCATTATGAATGTACAAATTATTTACATGGCAGTCCAAGATTGTCCAGTACATATAGTGCATATTATATAGATTACTTTTATAGTACAATATATAATATAGATGCATTTTCACACAGTCTTAGCTATATTATAAAAAATATTCATAAAAGCCAAATTTACATTTGTAAAAAACAATTCCATTATTCTCCATGGCAGATAATTGATAGAGAATAGTAATTACACTACTAAAGTTACTAGTTACACAAACTCTGATGCCAATTTATATAATATGTAAATGAATGAACAAAATCAAGTTACTTTTAATATTCAATGCTTAGATCAACAATATTAATTAAACAGGAATTTAAATGTGTATAATCATAACAAAGTATTGCCATATCTCATAGAACAAAGTAATGGTAATTGTATATATTAATAAAACTATCAAGAAAGAAAAAATTATTTGATTAAAGAGTATTGGGAAAAAATCTTTTTAGATAAACTATTTAATATTTCATAACTTCATACATTGCTTTTAAAATGTATTTAATGCACAAAGACATTTCTTTCCTAATACAGTAAAACCTTTACAAAGGGAAATCTGTCCAAATAGAAAATAAGACTCAAAATGGAATGATTTACTATGTTAAATATCATTATAAACCCTAAACCTATCTGATACAAAAACAGAAGACTTTTGCATCAATATCTGTTAAAAATAACAACAAATAAGAAATTCTAATGGTGCTATATTGATTTCTACTAGGATATAAAAACTAATAATTTTTATTGGTAATCTTTAGGAATAATCAAACTGATACCAATAAAAATTCTTTGAATATATGCTATTTATTAATAAAAGACAACAGAATTTCGCTCATTTTTATTTAGATGACTATAAAAATTAATATATATTTTTAGATTGGCAAAATAAAAGTAGAATTTAGAACAAAAAACTTAGGCTCTTAGTAGACAATAAACAATATGACTCCAACATCTCTCCACTGAAATTATATTAACTAAAATATGTAAATAAAATGATGCACCACTTTCCATAAATTAAGCAGAAATTGACAGACAGCAAAACATGTACTATTTAATTATAGGCATTAAAAAGTGCAAGTCATTTCATGAATCTTAGCCAGGAGTTACCTGTTATTCAAATGGGAGCTCTGAAGTATTTAAAGACTACATATTTTGGCAACTAGAGATGTGCTTCAGATCCTATTAAATTTATATAACTGGTACCTTTCTTATACTAAAATAGACTCCTCCCTCCTTGCTAATGCACATCAAAGCAAACTGATCAAGATTTACAACACCTAATGTAATACTAACTGAAGTAATAAGCTGTTTTATTTTCTCATGCATTTTTGCATTTCTATATCAGAATATTATGTAATATAAATATATACTCATAAAAATACATCATATTAAAATATATAATAAACATATATATGTATATAAATTATCTTAACTATTGTATTTCACAATTAACAAGTAATTAAACTTTAAAATTGCCTTTGTTGTAATTTCCAAATATTTGAATAATTTTCTTTGTTCAGTTAGTATTATCTGAAATTTATCCTGGTTGGTTATAGGTGCTTATTACAGACTTACCTAAAATTAATGCGGATAATATGACTAGCCAAGAAGTTGTTGGTTTCAGTACTTTTACATAAAAAGAAAAGTGAAATAGATTAAAAGAGGAAGAATTAATAATAGAAACTATTGCAGAAAAGATTACTAAAAGCAGAGTTAAACTTTTTTCAGATATTCTAAAAAGTGATTATGTAATATTTCAAATAATTATAAGATTGAATTATTTTAGGCTTATTTAAAATTAACTTTATAAAATTGAGTTTTAATATTTTTAAAAAATCTTAAAATAGGCATTAGAAATAAGGTTATATTACTGAAAAAACAAATTTAATTTAGGATGAAAATTTTAGTTTGTCATCATTTTTGAAATTACATAAAATGAGATTAAAAATTGCAGTTAATAGAAAAAAAATTTTTAATGAATTATATATGATAAAAACAACATATTACATGCAAATTTATTATTGTTTTAAAAATTAATTGTATAAAAATTCTTATTTATTCTTTAAAATTTAGAGAATTGATTTCATAATAAATAAGAATAAATTATCTGAAATATCAAGAACTTAATTCTAAATTTTGAGATTTTTTTTTAGATATCTGTAATTCCATCATTATTCCAACCATCACCATATAAGCTAAAAATTGCTTAAGGATTGCAAGATAAATATTGTTGACATGATTGCTGAATATGAGTGTTGGTTCCATGTATGATTTTGTCTATGACAAGTTGTAAATCTGTAATAGACATTATACCATTTTACATCTGGACTGAAGTAATGATGGGTCAATGTTTAGATTACGTTACCAGTCCATAACAAAGGCAATGATTTTCTTTCTTGCATTATGACTAGAAAATAAAATCGTGGATATGTTATAGTCCTATTGTCATGTATGTAAACCTCCAGGGGATAACCCACACCAAATTGCCCCTTGACCTAGTTAGGCAACCCCATACTTTTGACCTTTGCCATGTTCCTTTGTCTCCAGGCAGTCATGCGTTAACTGTGGTGACACTTAGACCTGTAAGCAGGGCCAGCCAGTGAGTGGTGTGAACAGTGCAACTGCACAAGACACATCCTGCATGATCCAATTCTTGGGAAATTGATCATTTCATTTTCGCTAAGTTAACTAACTTTCCTAATCTTTTTAACGGATAGTATGTTTACCATTAAAATATTATTTTGTTGTTTTTATTAAAATGCCCAGTTCAACAACTGTATTATAAACGACTCAACTGACCAGATACTATGGTACGAATAACTCTTTAATAATACAACTAAANAATTTATATATATATTTCACAATATTCGTTAAAAGTCTAATATGAACTTTATACAATTGATAAATTATTACCCTCGATCTTCATTTCTTCCATTCGCTGCCGAGACGTAAGGACGAAACCAGGAATTTCGAGAATTCCTAGACAAAATTCTTCTACGAAAAAGGCTAAAGTATTCTCTAATTAATCTCATCCTCGTCCTTCACAATTTTAAATCGAGTTTAGAGAGAAAAAACTCGAAGACCATCACGTTATCTGCAAAAATAACCATATTTTATCTTACTTTGGAATCATTTGATAGGACACGAGTATAAACAAATTCATTTTCTTAAAATATAATTAAAAGAATTATTCGTATTAAATTAAAATTATTTTTAAATAACAACTATATATATATACTTTTTTTTTTAACTTCTAAATCGCATTCTCCTGCAATTTGTATCGTTTTTAGGTTACAAATACTTAGCTTAGTAACTTTTTTTTAATCGTAGAATTACGTAATAAATGAGTGCAAACTGTCCTGGGGCCAGCCAGGTTTATTTTCATTTATATTCTGAAGGCTGCTATTGAACTTGTTCGTGAAAAAAAGCAAAGGTCATTCGAGTTTTAGATTATTCCAACATATCAGTATGACGAAACACAAGGCTCTTGTTGTAAAGTTTTTGGCTTGTTTTTTTTTTTAATTTAAACTGTTCGTAGATACGTAAAAATACCATTAAAATTTTCTTGTATTTAAAAATATATAACGTTTATTAGGTTTTAAATATCAATTTTAACTTAAAATAAAGAATTAAAATGCTAAAAATAACATTTCTACCCTTTTATTATATTTATAATAATGTAAAAAGTAGAATGTCAATTAGTAAAATTTAAATTAAACAAAATTTATCATCATTTATTTTTCAAAATAAAAAAAAAATTACGTCAATAAGATCTTCGAAACGATAACTGTTATTGAAAGATAAACTCTTAACGTTGACAAGCGGAGGATCTACTAAAATAAGCGAGGGTAGATTGCATTTTTCATGATGGACTGCGACAAATTTTGACAAATTCATAAAGTTGATCGAAATTTAACTCTTTGCATGCGAATCGATATAGGATATTGCTCTACTCATGCAAAAATCCGAACATTTTAAGTCATGGCAAAGGCGTATAATTAAAATCGACCACGTGGTTCGACACCTGTAAAAGCTATGGTTAAAGCGCTATCACGTGTTCTCGCAGTGTATAAATTTCCCGCCAAATTTTGCAGAACAACGAAGTCGTCACAGAAGTTGCTTGTTTCCCATCAAACATGTCCCAACACAAGGTAAGGTTTTTTGTTTTTTTTTTGGTCGTTACGTTTAAGATCCTAATTTTGGAAAACGACGAGTTTGACTCGTTGCCAAAAAAAAAGAAAACAAGTCTCCAAAACGCGTAACTGTAATTTCGAAGTGGTAGATTTAAGATTTATGCAGTTACTCTGGGAAATTTTACTCAGTGTGTTCACACTTTAAACATGTTGCAGGTTAAGAAAGGTTTGTTGCAACGCTTGAACGACAGCGTAGTTATTGGTGATGGAGGTTTTGTGTTTTCGTTGGAAAAACGTGGTTACGTTAAAGCTGGTCCTTGGACCCCCGAAGCTTCTGTCGAACATCCCGAAGCAGGTAAATCAACATCGTAACTAATGAAAATAATTTTTATTATTTCAGAAATTAATACAAAAAAAAATTTTTTTTTTGTTTACAGTGAGACAGTTGCATAGAGAATTTTTGAGAGCAGGATCTGATGTCATGCAGGCGTTTACTTTTTATGCCAGTGATGATAAACTTATTAACAGGGGAAATCAAGCTGGAAAGAAATATACTGTGAGTAAATCTTAAACAATTTATTTATTTTTTTTTTAAATTTAAATTATTGAACCTTGCTGAAAGGTGTCTGTTATCCTTCTGTCTGGATAGCAAACCATAACACCGTTATGATTTGCTATCCAGATAAAATAAGTCGTGCCAAGTTCTAACAATGTAATACTACTGAAGTAGGATTTCGTTCAGAATGAAAAAAAACAACGAATTCAAGCTATTTGCTGGGAAAAAAACCAAATTTCTTTGAGATATTTCAAGAAATTTTTGAAAAACAAACATTCTTGGTAACTTTTGTGTGTTCTTCTTAAAATGAGATTTATTTCAAACTATTCTTTTTTTTCCTCTAAATGTAATCCTCAAAGTAATTATTTTGTAATTACTTTTTAATTTTATTTCAGGGCAAGGATATTAACAAAGCAGCTTGTGAATTAGCTAAAGAAGTGGCTGATGAAGGGAACGCTCTAGTTGCTGGTGGTATTAGTCAAACACCTTCCTACTTAAGTGGAAAATCCAAAAGTGAAGTTCAATCCGAATTCAGAAAACAGATTCAAGTATTTTTGGATAACAAAGTAGATTTTCTCATTTGTGAGGTAACCATTGCAGATTAATTACTATCCACTCTGTTGAACTGACCATTATAGATTTTCTATATTAAAATTTCTTCGTTTTTTTCATTAGTACTTTGAACATATTGAAGAAATAGAATGGGCAATTGAAGTATGCAAGGAAACTAGTTTGCCAGTTGTATCTAGTATGTGCATAGGTCCAGATGGAGATCTCCACAATGTAACAGTTGGTGAATGTGCTGTAAGAATGGCAAAAGCTGGTGAGTTTTTATTGGATCTATCTAATCAATTTTCGGTAAAAAATTTTTCGTTTATGTATTGAAGTATTTTTTTGTTTTAAGGTGCTGATGTTGTAGGTCTGAATTGCCATTTTGATCCATTTGTATCATTAAATACTTTAAGAATGATGAAAGAAGCAATCACAAAAGCTGGTTTGAATGTTCATTTAATTGTACAACCTCTGGGCTTTCATACACCAGATGCTGGAAAGCAAGGTTTTATAGATCTTCCAGAATTTCCTTTTGGTAAAAAAAATAAAACTATTATATTCTTTCATTTTATTAAACTTTTCTCTTAGTATATATGATGATTTTTTAATATAAAGCTCTCGAACCCCGTATTTGCACCCGTTGGGATATGCAAAAATATGCACGGGAAGCATACGAATTAGGCGTTCGTTACATCGGTGGCTGTTGTGGATTCGAGCCTTACCACATTAGAGCAATTGCAGAAGAATTAGCTAAGGAAAGAATGCAACTACCTGAAGCTTCGGAAAAACATGAACCTTGGGGTGAAGGTTTAAAAATGCATACTAAGCCATGGGTTCGAGCAAGGTATTTATATAATTGTTCTGGATTTACAAGATTGAAAAATAAGTCACTAAATTTTTTCTTTCCTTTCCAGAGCTCGCAAATCCTATTGGGAATCATTAAATCCGGCTACCGGTAGACCGTATTCGGCATCTTGTTCAAAGCCTGCCAATTGGGGAATCACTGCTGGCTCAAAAGAACTCTATCAGCAAACTGAGAGCACTACTGCTGAAGAATTAGAATGCGTCTTTTCTTACATGAAAGTTAAATAGGATGCTACACCACCATTTAACTCAGCCGAGATGGTGTAGATTATGCAAACTGAACACAATGTGTTCGATAAAAAACATTCATACTTTTTTGTATGTATATCTATATGATGATTTATAAAGAAATCCAATTCACTTCATGTATTTTGTAGCAAAAACTTTTAATTGATGTAATTTCCAATTTTAATATAAAAATGGTTTTGGTAATAAAATAATTAAGACTATCAAAAAGTTTATAATTTATAGTGATCATATCTACAATTCAGATTAATTTACATATGCTATTTATGAAAATAAGCAATACACATATATATATCTACATTTTAATGGGTATTTGGAAGACATTTTAACCCATTTGTTACACAGTACCAATTTCATTTTCAATTTAATGAAATTTTTGTTAGTAAAAAAAGACAAGACAAGAGGTTATTTTTCCTCTTCAATTTGATGCTTTCATCAATATTTAGATTTAAAACATCAATTAAACTAATAATTAAATTTTTTTTATAAAATATTAATGAATAGAAAAAAATGAAATATATTACAACATAATGGAATAGGTTACTAATGAAATCAATATGATGAATTTCCAAATGAATAGGTTATTCGGTGACTATTGTCAAGATTAGAATGCTCCAATCCTTAAAAAACATTGTTCATTTGGCAATTAACAATTAAGTAAATGAGAATAAGTTAAAGTTCAGACTGTTGCTATTATGGATACAATCTGGAGTAGGAACTCTGCAAGATCTCCTCTGTATTTATAGGGCAATCTTCTATGAGTAAAAAGTTAACACACTTGTTTGGTTTCCTCTAATCAGTAAAAAAGGTGGCATATCTCTGGTTAACATTTCTAACCAGGCCATATACAAAGGTGCTGAACAGGTACTCTTACGAGGCATTGGAAGCGTCCTGAAATTTTAACTCAAAGTTAGAATTTTATAATAAATTTTATAATATGAATATAGGAATGTCTACATACATCACAATGAGAGATGCTTCGTTTGAATGCTGCAGTAGTAGTTCTCTTAATCGCATATGCCTATTACTCTAAAATAGAAAAAAAACATTTCAATATTAAACAATTGAAGTGATTAAAAAGATAACACAATATTAAAAATATTAAAAACAATATTTAGCAAAATTCATACACAAATGATTTCTTTTTACAACATGATTATTAATCTCAAAATTATTTTTGATTTAAATTTTTCTATACTTTTTTTTTATTAAATAAAATAACAAAAATATAAATATTTTAAAGTTTCATGTCATTAGTTAACTAAACTGGAGAGAGAATACGACTTTAAACCAACTGAATCTAGTATCTCTTCAATCTATTCTCATGATGCTTGTATAGCCTAAAAGCATTTAATTTATAAAAATTTTAATTCCACAAAAAGCAATTTGCATTACAAAAATATATTTAATTAAACATTTTTTTCTACAATTTAAATAATTAGAATAATACAATGCCATTAAGAACAGATTTCTATATTAAAAAATAAATCACAGAAAGCACTATAATGTGTAGCACTATAAATGACTAGTATAGATAGGAACTATTTAAATCATCTTTGAGTAGATATGATCTCTATCAAAAATTTGTTTCTACAATATATTTAATTAATAATTCAATAAATTTATATTTTTTAAAATAGACTTTCTGTCAAACTTCACTATGAGCATTAAACAATTGCTTTTGTTAAATATTATTAAATGTTCAAATATTGTCAAGGACTTATAAATTATATTATTTTACTCTAAACAAAATGATAAATTTTTATATACATTCTTTGGATAAATGGATTCTTTTCTAACTTTAATATATTTTATTAAATTGTAATACTTAATATAAAATATATATTTCTACTTGGTTTAAAANTTACTGTTTCAGCCTGTCTCGCAGTGTTTATTGCTTTCTCCAGAGTTAGTTCCGTTTCAAGTTGCAAACGTTCCGAAACCTTTTTGTCTCTAATGCCGCAAACTATTCTATCCCTAATCATTTCGTCTTGAAACGAAGCAGGAAAATCACACGTTTTAACCAGACTATATAATGAAGTCACGAAGTTCTCCACTGTTTCTCCTTCTTCTTGAAACCGAGAATAGAATTTATATCTTTCGTATATAACATTTTTAGTTGGGACGAAGTATTTTTCGAATGCAGCCTTAACTTTTGAATAGTCATTTCTATCCTCTTCTGGGAGACTAAATGACGCCAAAATTTCCTCGGCTTTCTGTCCCATTAAATATATGAAAGAATTTACCTGGTCAGTTTCCTCTTTATTATGGAGTCCAGACGCTGTTCGAAATCGTTCGAAACGTCCTATCCATGTTCTCCCATCTTCCGGACGAAAATTAAAAACTTCAGGCGCTGGGATCTGATACATTTTCCTCTACGCTGCCACCATGTATTATAAACGACTCAACTGACCAGATACTATGGTACGAATAACTCTTTAATAATACAACTAAACACTTCTACATCCAGCTGGTTACTTCGAGCTATCTCGCTCGCTTTCTCTCCCGCCACCTCGGCACCTCTCGATTACATTTCCTTTGTTTTAAATTGTCAACATATATTATATTACATTTAATGTTTATCTAAATCTTCAACATATATTACAACAACTTTGCACCAGGCCCCACTATTTCTCAGGCCAGCCCTGCTTGTAGGCACAAAGCTACATTTGTATTATAATAAAGTTTTAATTATATATGTTAACAAGAAGTCATTTATTTTACAGACATAACACCTATGTAATGGATATGTATATATACAGTAATTTTCAGCCAGAGAGTAAATGAACTAGCATAAGAGGTGCCATCTAGATTACCCAATCAAAAAACCTTTGAGCATCATGACAGCCAGAAAGTTCACATTGACTATTTTTTTATTTTTGGAATATCCTTTTTTTGGTACACTTCCTAACAGAAGATTCTACAGCGAATACAACATATATTGCAACCTGCTAGAGAATCACCTGAAACCTTTCAGAAACAAAGATAGAAGATTGCTGTCCTAATTAGGCCATCAACATGATAATGCATGACTATTCCTCATGCCAAATGATGCCTATAATTGCAAAACTGAAGTTAGAAGGTGCTGTTGTATCCACTCCACTCTCCAGATATCATCTCCCTAATGATTACCAGCTTTTTGGATCGTTAAAGGAATCATTTGGAAAAGACATTTTCAAAATAATAAGAACATAAAACCAGTTGTGCAGGAATGCATGTTCAAACAACAAAATCTTCATACATTAATCACATGCTGAGTAATGTATTGAGAGAAAATGATATAATTTTGAAAAAATTTCTTATGGACAAACTCAGAGAGTGTCCTCCTTCCTTTTGTTCTTTCTTAAACAGGAATAACAATCTTGCAATAGAGTTGACTTTTATCTGTGGCTATTTCCCTGCTTTGGCATGCAAAACATTACAAATCATCAATACATGGTGGTGGCAAAAAACACTTATAAAATTTATACATTTAAAATAAAATTCAATAAAATTTTACTGCCAGGACAATACTTATAATTTTGAAAAAATTTACAAAATTTCCTCAACATTATATGTATTGTCCCAGCACTAAAATTTTATTGAATTTTATTTTAAATGTAAGAAATTAATTATGTTGTAAAATGTATGCATTAAGCAAATACAAATGTAATTACCTGATGAGCAATAAATATGACTTTAACAAAATTATTGTTTCCATTTGAACCATCCTCATTTTAGTAATTAGAATTAATTCTTTTTGTGAACCATATTGAAATAGGATTATATTAGAAAGATTATCATTTCTAACATAAAATATATTGAAGAATTTGATCCCAATATATTGGGTTCTTGAAAGACATTCTATCTGTAAGTTTATCTGTCAGCAAATGATATCAATGACAAAGAAAATAAAAGAGAGAGTAATTTTAATAATAGTTAGATTGAAGACCTAAGATTGATTAGGTTGTTAGTAGAAAGACAAGTGAAATTTAATTCAAATACTTAAAACTATTGTGTTTATTACTTGGCATTATCTATTTTTCACAAGAATTTTATGTGGTTCAAATATGAGTATATCTGTTGTTATAAAAAAATTTCTAACTAAAATTTTTTTTATAACAACAATTTTTATTGCATTTTGTTGGATTGTGACAAAAAATATATTTCATGTCACAAACATCAATACAGTCAACTCCCCCTATAACACTGTTGGTTATTCTGTTTTATATGAATTCCATGTTGTACAAGTAACTTAGATTTTACAAATACATAAGCCGTTCACAGTCCGGCACATGTATTTGTAAAATCTAAGTTACTCGCAGATGAAAACTGATTCAGAGATCAGTTTTCATCACTTGACCTACAAGGTGTGGTAAGTGTGAAAATTAGCCAAATTTAGACCACATCAAGATACTTTAATCACAAAAATACTTAATAAAAATAAAACATATTTCTTCCTATTATTTTTTTTAATCCAAAAAATATGCGCTTTTGTTGACATTGGAAATGCATTTCAGACTTAGTCCCGCATCAATCCAACCATCTTGTGTAGATAAGTCAAGTGTGATAAGTCTGAAAATTAGCCAACTTTAGGCCACATCAAGATAAAACATATCTGTTGTTTAATATGCTTACTGTCTCATAAGAAGATGAGGTGTTTATTAATAATAAAATGTTATGTTTTGTTTATAAAATTGTGAACAATAACTCTGATTTAATAATAAATTTTATGAAAATTTAAATATAAAACTATTGTAATAGTATAGAGTTATAATGTAACATTGCTGAAAATTTATTTTCAATGTAGTTTACATAACACATTCATAACTGAATTAATTTCATCTAAATAAAATGATGAAATAGAAAAATGTAATTTAAAATCATGTTAGAATTTGTAAGATAAATATAATATGTTTGATTTTACATTACAGAAAGTTTATATTTTTTTTATAGGTTACAATCTATGAAAAATTATTATATTAAAAATTTAAGTTATTTTAAAATGTAATATTTTTTCATTCTTAAAATATCCAATTTAAAAATATTACCTTGTGACAACTGAGAACATGATATATTTCTTCCAATGGTATTTTCAGGAATACCTATTTGCACAGGAAAACTTGAACTTTTATCATTTGTAATAGGTATTGCAAGTTCTTCTGCATCAGCATATTCTGAATAATCTAATCCTTCTTNTTCTGTAAACATTCATACTTGCGTTGCTCTCTGTCTAATTCATCCTTTTTATTTGCTAAAGCAAATATTCGAAGCTTACAACTTCCCCACTGAGATCGTGTAGTAAGCAAATAAGGGATCAGCATTGTTAATCCTAAAAGAATAAAGAATTTATTTTAATAAAAATAAATTTATTTTTATTTTTTTGAGTTTAAAACTGGTAGTAACTTACAATATCTTCACATAAAAAAAATTGAACCTAGTTTCAGTTATTAAATTTCATTTTAAATTAAGTATGTATTCAGAACTATCTTTTAAACTAATCACTATTGATTATTGCATAATACATTTTATAAAAAAAATCCATGCAAAACTGTAATACAGTGGTACCTCGGGATACGAAATTAATCCGTTCCGAAACTGAGATCGTATCGTGAAAATGTCGTAAGGTGAATCATCTTTTCCCATACGATTACATGTTAAACCAAATAATTCGTTCCAATGCGAAAAACACATTCAAATTAAAGCTAAGTAGTACATTAAAAAATTAAAAAATCCTTCCACGACGAAGCAAACATGCGGACTGAGACAATGTACAGAAGTGAATAAAAAATGGTGCTGCGAACTAATGTAACGTCGTATGGTGAGTTTTTGTTCGTACCGCGGAGTAAAATTATGTTCGAATTTCATGTCGTATCCTGAAAATTTCGTATGCTGGGGCGTTCGTATCCTGAGGTACCACTGTAAAATCAATTTTGTATAATTTTCCAATAGCATAGATTTTCAAGAAATAAACTAGACACAACTGAATAAATTATGTTTAAAAAATGGTATTAAGATTTTAAAACAAAAATTAGTACCTCCATCATCATATAACCACCAGACATCTATTGTGCCTTTCTTTTGCTTTCGTTGGAACTGATTAGCAGACATTAATACCTCTTTTGGAATATCTTTTACTGGGCTTTTCAGATATTGAGAATTATTTATAACAGATGGGCTTTGACCAAGAGGATTGTGAGACACTCCTTCTGATTTCTGTATTCTCTGTACTGATGGAGTTGAAGGTGGTGATGATTCTCTTGAACTCTCAGCTGCAAAATATTTCAAAATCAGAAAAAGGATCATCATATGTGCATTTAATTATTCTGAGTAATTTAAATAGTTTATATGATTCAGTATGATTCAAAATTTAAATCATCTAAATTGACAATTTCTTGGGAAATTTTGCATTGATTGAATAAAAAATATTGAAAAGGTGTGTGATGAATCTGTAATTATAACAAAAAAGCCAATAAAGTTCGTACTTATTTATTGCAAATTAATTGGTAATACAGATCGGAAGCTTATATTGAGAGTTCAAATTGTTTATACTTTATTTCATTAATGTAAATTTTAAACAATATTATTATTTATAATTCTTATTTTCAAATAAGAATATGAAAATTGATGTATCAAAAAATTAATGGCTTTCCCACTAACTTTCAATCTTTATTAGTAAATGAATCATTTGATAGAAAGTATGATTTTTATCTCTATAATCTTATTGATCTCCCATTTACTAATCATTGTTGTAAGAAGAAATTGTTAATAATAAAAACTATCATTGGTTATTTTAAGTACAACTTAATTTTTTTTATTTATGCAAGTTGCTCCGAAAATAATGTGTACTATTTTATTATGATAGTACAGGATATTGGAGATAGATGTTGGTGGTAGTGTTTAAATTTTTCCGCCACTATCCTATAAATTTGATTGTCATGTGGCAGGTAACATCACAGCAGCAGTCTAATATGTGTTTGACATGCACATGAAATAGAGGTATGTCATCAAATTTCTTGAAGTGAAAAAAATTGCACCCATTGACATTCATTGAAATTTACTGATCATTTACAAAGACCAATCAGTGGATGTGAGCACAGTGAGATGGCAGGTGGCATGTTTCAATTGTGTCAATGATATGAGAGACAAACCATGTTCCAGATGGCCTTGCACAGCTGTCACCCACAAGATGAAGTGTGTCTCAATCAGTTCATCTGCAAAAATTGGCAGATTACAACAGGAAAATGTATGTAGAGTGGAGTGTTAGCATCTAAGCATTGGAAATAGTGTAGGTAACCAGCCTAATAGTTAGAAAAATTATTGGGGAGCTAGATTAATAAAAGGAAAAACTGAACAAATTGTATAGGCCTATAAAAAATCTGGTATTGATAAAATTGCCTAAATGAATACCTTCAACTTTTTAATTTTCCCAGTGATTATTACTAATTTAATCTATTAAAAACAGGTTTACATTATCATATGATGCAAAGGACAAAGGTTGGATGCACAATAAAAAAGTTGAGACAAAAAACAGCACAGAGAACAGGTTGTGATTAATGACTGGTATATTTCTCTTTTCCATCCAGCACTATTAGCTACAGTCCAAGTGTAAAAATGCAATAATAACCTAAATTTAAACGAGGAAAGGAATATGTATATTATATATGTTGTATATGGACACTGTTGCACTAAGCTAAGACTAGTATATTTTTTAAAAGGGCTTAGCTGCATCAGTCTCTGTAGGTATGGCACTGTTAACAACATTGGGATATTGCAAAGTTTCTGCCACATAGGTATTACAAATATATAGGAACAAAGATTATCGAATGCAAGTGTGTCAGGACCTGCTGCATAAGACTCAAAAGGGACAGTTATACTATGTTCACACACAATCCACGACTGACTTTGATCTCGATTTACCTACAGTCTGGATGTGACTGTCGCCAGTCGAACGTCGTGCTGTTTGCACAGGCAGTCCGCTCAAGAAGAACTCGGCTTTACACGCGATGATAAAATTGACATAACTACACGGTAAGTCACAAACACCAACAAACAAAATGGAAGTTTTGGTTAGAAATAAATACTTTTTCTTATTATATATCTAATAATAGACAGATGTATGTCTCTCCAGATATCTTTTTTTTATTTCTCTGTTGGTAGCCCGACACATGTTCCGCAGCCATCCTGTATTTTCTCGTGTGCGTGGGATTGTGGGATCTCTCTTATGACTGGATCTAGTTTCAAGAACTCTCTTGAATCGATCGCAATTGAACCTCGTTTCAGTTGAGATTGAAATGGTCGAGAGAGGTCGTAGCATGGCATAGTCGCCGACCTTGGTCACAATCTAGATTGAAATGCTTGGTGCAAACAGGATATTAGTTTCCTAGACTATATCATCACTAGTGATGGACATGATGTCACCACTACTAATCAGAGAGCAAACAGCCTATGGAATGGCAATATGAAAATTCTCTAGCTAATAAAAAGTTCACGACACAGCCATCAGCGAGTAAAGTAGTGGGCATTATCTTTTAAAATAAAAAAAAGCATGATCCTTTTGAATTTCCTGAAGCTTGGACAATCAATCAACCTTTGCATTGTGATGCTGATCAAACTGAAAGCCAAACTTTTCAGTCAGGCCAGAGAAAACAACCTTCTGTTTGCAACGAGATAATGTCAGTCCATATACCAGTTTGAAGATCATTGAGAACATTGCAAAGGCAGTTGAACCATCCTACCACATTGCCCATATAGTCCAGGAGTTAGTACCTTCAGACTTCCATCTATTTAGGTTAATAAAAAAGGACTAAATCGAGAACATCTTCCTGACAATAATGTCATCATTGCAGCTATGAAAAAGTGAGTTGCCTATACTGGTGCAAATTTTTACAGACAGCATAAAGATTCAGGTTCATTGCTGGTAAAAAATACATGGCCAATGTCGTGACTACCGTAGATGGAAAAATAGAGATTTGTAACTAAAAAATTCCTCTTCAATGATGTTATTGTGCTCCTGGTGTCTTTAGTACTTCTAATAGAAATAAATAGAAGGCATTATTTTCAGAGAAACCTCTTATATTAAATATTAACACACATCAAACTAAGAAAAATATAAAACATCACATTATAAATAAAAAAAACCTGTGTATTTTTGATCATGTCATTGTTTTATTATGATTTTAAATATTTTAAATATATTTTTAAATATTTAATCTACATCGTTTTATAAAAATCTTAAGTTTGCAATATCTATTAGTTATTCATTGTAAAAATTAAAAACTAAATTTATAAAAATGCATTAGGTTTTTAAATACACTAAACAAAATCTATAATGAAGCATATTTAATAGTATGTTACTTCATTCAAATAAACAAACACAACAAACACAAATTACTTAATGAAATATGAATGAGTTTGTGAATCATAAGTAGTCAACTGGATAGTAAATAGCAGAACCTAGAAACTGATGTTTATTATTATTTAAAACATTTGGACATCTTTTAATGGTTGCTACTGTTGGTAAGGGTAAACCCTCCGTAAGAGGTTATACGATGACATTTAATGCTCTTTTTATATAAATATATTCTAGTTCAAAATAAATCTTTACATTTAACAATTTAATCTAAAAAATTTTGTTATAAAATAAAAATTGTCTAATGAAATTTCATGCTAGTTCCTGATAATCAAAACGACTGGCCAACTTTCAGTTTTTTCTCAGTGGATGGGCATCCTGCAATATCATCATTAAGAATTTGAGTCTAATTTTTATTTTAAAAAATAAAATTGTACTGAAAAAAAATCTTTCTAACCCAAATAGTATTATAAAGAATAAAAGTGTAAAATTGGACAAATATATTCTGTATTTTTAGTTTATATTAAAAACTTTGTTTATGTTACTTTAGTATAATTTCCATGCATAAAATTCTATGAAAAATAAATTTACTGTTTAGTATAAGTAAATTTCTTATATATTTGAATCATACTGTTAAATTCATGCAATCAGTAACATTTATGTAATAATGGTACAATCAATCAAATTAATTATCTGATTGTTATATCACTTTAAATTATTTGTTATAGAAATGCTAAGTATATGCATAAGAACAAAATAGTTTACAATCTCTTGAGCAGTTTACCATTTCTTAAAATCAAATCTATCTAAATCTCTGCCTTTAGAACACAAATATGAACTAACTATTGCTGTTTACTGCATTATGAATGTACAAATTATTTACATGGCAGTCCAAGATTGTCCAGTACATATAGTGCATATTATATAGATTACTTTTATAGTACAATATATAATATAGATGCATTTTCACACAGTCTTAGCTATATTATAAAAAATATTCATAAAAGCCAAATTTACATTTGTAAAAAACAATTCCATTATTCTCCATGGCAGATAATTGATAGAGAATAGTAATTACACTACTAAAGTTACTAGTTACACAAACTCTGATGCCAATTTATATAATATGTAAATGAATGAACAAAATCAAGTTACTTTTAATATTCAATGCTTAGATCAACAATATTAATTAAACAGGAATTTAAATGTGTATAATCATAACAAAGTATTGCCATATCTCATAGAACAAAGTAATGGTAATTGTATATATTAATAAAACTATCAAGAAAGAAAAAATTATTTGATTAAAGAGTATTGGGAAAAAATCTTTTTAGATAAACTATTTAATATTTCATAACTTCATACATTGCTTTTAAAATGTATTTAATGCACAAAGACATTTCTTTCCTAATACAGTAAAACCTTTACAAAGGGAAATCTGTCCAAATAGAAAATAAGACTCAAAATGGAATGATTTACTATGTTAAATATCATTATAAACCCTAAACCTATCTGATACAAAAACAGAAGACTTTTGCATCAATATCTGTTAAAAATAACAACAAATAAGAAATTCTAATGGTGCTATATTGATTTCTACTAGGATATAAAAACTAATAATTTTTATTGGTAATCTTTAGGAATAATCAAACTGATACCAATAAAAATTCTTTGAATATATGCTATTTATTAATAAAAGACAACAGAATTTCGCTCATTTTTATTTAGATGACTATAAAAATTAATATATATTTTTAGATTGGCAAAATAAAAGTAGAATTTAGAACAAAAAACTTAGGCTCTTAGTAGACAATAAACAATATGACTCCAACATCTCTCCACTGAAATTATATTAACTAAAATATGTAAATAAAATGATGCACCACTTTCCATAAATTAAGCAGAAATTGACAGACAGCAAAACATGTACTATTTAATTATAGGCATTAAAAAGTGCAAGTCATTTCATGAATCTTAGCCAGGAGTTACCTGTTATTCAAATGGGAGCTCTGAAGTATTTAAAGACTACATATTTTGGCAACTAGAGATGTGCTTCAGATCCTATTAAATTTATATAACTGGTACCTTTCTTATACTAAAATAGACTCCTCCCTCCTTGCTAATGCACATCAAAGCAAACTGATCAAGATTTACAACACCTAATGTAATACTAACTGAAGTAATAAGCTGTTTTATTTTCTCATGCATTTTTGCATTTCTATATCAGAATATTATGTAATATAAATATATACTTATAAAAATACATCATATTAAAATATATAATAAACATATATATGTATATAAATTATCTTAACTATTGTATTTCACAATTAACAAGTAATTAAACTTTAAAATTGCCTTTGTTGTAATTTCCAAATATTTGAATAATTTTCTTTGTTCAGTTAGTATTATCTGAAATTTATCCTGGTTGGTTATAGGTGCTTATTACAGACTTACCTAAAATTAATGCGGATAATATGACTAGCCAAGAAGTTGTTGGTTTCAGTACTTTTACATAAAAAGAAAAGTGAAATAGATTAAAAGAGGAAGAATTAATAATAGAAACTATTGCAGAAAAGATTACTAAAAGCAGAGTTAAACTTTTTTCAGATATTCTAAAAAGTGATTATGTAATATTTCAAATAATTATAAGATTGAATTATTTTAGGCTTATTTAAAATTAACTTTANTTATTGAAATTATAAATCATTTTGATTTAGAATTTTTTTAACAAAACTAAAAAGTATATTTTTAGAAATTTATAATGGTTTGTTTTATTTCTTTAGTTGGTGAATAGGATGACTGGTGCCAAAAAGTCACTTTTAAAAATATAAAACAAAACCATGTCACAGTATCTTACATATACAGCAAAATTTAAAAGTTTTGTATTTTAAATACTAATTTCTTAATTGATTTTTATTACTACTTTCGTTTAAAAAAATTATATCACATTAATCAAAATTAAAAAATTAATTGATATGCTGCTTTATAGTTTTTGTTAAGATTTATAAATACTATATAAAATTTAATCATTATTATTTCTTTTTTCTCCTAAAGTTTAAAAAAGAGAATCTGTTAATATTTTAAATGCATATCAAGATAATGCATTTAAAATATTAACGGATGCAGTCATCTTATGCTACTGTTCTTACATCACTGCACTAAATAAAATATTAAATAACCAGAAGTCAGATACTATATTGTATTTATAAAAATTTACTTTACATAATTTACACTTTCAATAGAGAATCAAAAGAATTTACATTAAATAAAATCATATTTTATGTTGTGTTAAGTAATAATTTTAGCAATTGTCTCTATAAAGAATGAGATTTAATTGATTATAAAAACAAATTAATTTCCCATTTTTTAAGTTTATATTAGTCACTAAATTTTTATTTATGATTACTTTTAACTTTTATCATTCTTTTGTTTTATATTTTATTTAAGAAATAAAAACATTTGTTGCTGATTAGATTTAAATAGAATATTTTAACCATTAATTTTAATTAAAAATAACAAAAAATAGGAAAATTTTTATGAATTTTCTAAAAAAAACATTAAGTTTTTTTCATATTTACACTGATTATAAAAGATTTCACAATTAAAGCAATCCTTTAAAATTTGAAATTCTAATTGACCAATATCAATTATTAATAAATCTTCTAATTTAAATGAAATTCAAAGTATAATCTGTAGATCTGTAGAAAGGGATTTCTCACAGAATTTAAGGATATCACAAGCTTATTTAGTTTTTTATAAATTTGTTATTTTTGCAATTCAAAAGACCATTTTAAACGATTTTAAAAAAATCATTACTGTAATTTTTTTCTATTTAGTCATTTTTACTATTACTTTAAAAAAAAAAAAAAAATCAAATTTAACAAAAATTATACATATAAAACTTTGAATGCTTAAAAAAAATGATTATTCTAACATTTTGCAATGAAAATTAACTTATTCAGTATTAATATTAAAATAACAATGAAACTGATAATACTTAAAGTACCTTATCTTTCAATGCTAATAATTCTGCTTCTGTTATAAGAGAGTTATCTTTGTTTTCTGTATTATGTTTCCATTTTTGTATGATGTTTTCAAATTCTTTTTTACTAGAAATACATATTAGGTAATTAAAATAATTATAAATTTAATATTTTTTTTAAAATTTAGTGTGTGGAGCAAGAAATTAGTGAGGTTGCAGCTGAAGTTTTAATGCGAAAACACAATTGTTGGATATTCAGCGCTGCCTTCCTGTAAGTCTAGGGTTTGACGAGGGCATTTGGAATATCAAGCATGATTCCATTGACTTCCAAATGCTATTGTCAAACTTCTAGGCTTACAGGAAGGTGGCGCTGAAAATGTTGAAAACTTCGGCTGCAACTAGTGTTGCCACCTTTTGAAAATCGCTAACCTGGCCAGGTTTGTTCAGACAGAAGTTCCTGACGCATGCACAATGTCATTTTACAATGCAAAGGATAACGTGCTAGATAACTTAGCCCATAGACGTGTATGATCGTACATGAAAAAAAAAAGGATCGACAGATTGCACGCCACATGTAAACAGATGAACATGGCAGAATTACAGATGAGTTTCAGTGAGTACAAGTTCTTTCGCTGTTAAAATAGTGTAAATTTGTAAAAAATATTTGCAAGAACTTTGTTTCATCGTAATTTCACAATTTCTACGAGATTCCCAGAAAAATTAATAGTTCACCCGGACAGTGAGTCAATTCCTGGACTGTCTGGGTGAAAACCGGATGGGTGGTAACACTAGTTGCTGACTGGTTTGAATTTAAAACCATACAAGGCATGCACAATATCATTTTACAGCCAAGAATTGAATAATGCACATGCCAATTTTAAACCAGTTAGGGACTTGTGTCAGAACAGACCTAATATTTGCCAGAGATATTTGCAGTTAGAATTTTAAAAGTACATTTTCTGTCATTCTTAGCCTAGGGATAAGATGGGGATAAATTTTTGTGGGGTTGTGAAGTTAAAGTGTTTAACCTTTAAAATAAAATACTTGCAAATATTTTTATAAATTTATTTTGTTTTATCATAATTTCACAATTTCTACGAAAATTGGACAAATTAATAATCAATCCGGACCATGAATTTAAAAACTGGCTTGTCCGAGTGAAAACTGGCCTGATGGCAACATTAGCCACAACCTCACTATTATGTATTCTTACCTGGAATCTTGTGGTGATTTTGTAACATCTGGTATCACAGTTACATCAGAATAATCAATTCTGAATTTACTAAGTAAAGCAGCCATACTACAATAATATAAACAGGTTGTTAATATATGATATGAAATATTTTATTCTTAAATATAATTATATGCATGCTTGTACAGAAACTTTTAGATAAGAAATTCAAAATATTGGAGGTTTCTAAGTATTGGCCTTGAAGATAAACATTTTTTAAATGCACAATGTTTAATGTGCCCAAAACACAAAAACAAATGAGTTTGAGTTATCTGAAATTTTAATTTATCTGAAAGATCCCTGGTACCATCAAGTTTGGATAATTGAGTTTCCACTATATATATTTTGGTACAATATTAATTTACTTTTTATTTCATTTTTAAAAATCTTTAAACAATATTTTTAATATAAATTTTTACATGACAAAATAGATTGAAGAAAGACAGCTGTGTTGAAATACATTGTTATAATTAGAATTTTTCAAAACTTTTGAGAAGAGCAAAACAGAATTAACTTATGATATATCAATCAGTTTTCTTCTAAACTAGAATTAGGAAAGTATTATTTTCATAATTTAAGAATTGTCAATAATCCTAAACATACAGGAACCTTTAAAAAATTTTCCAGATATATAAAGATCAGTTATGAATGGATCAACTTTTTCTAAAGAAACTAAAGGCTATTATTAAAAATTTAAAGTTAAAGAAAGAAAAAAAAATTTGGAGCCTTCTGTTTGTCCATTCACAACCTTCAAACACATAATAGCAGAGTTGAACATTGTAATTGGTCTCTTAATATGTCTCATGCAGGATTTTTTAATATTTTTATTTTTACAGAAAATAAAAGCTATTGGTTCAGTGTATCAAAATAAAAATTAGATACCAAAAAATTTTAATTAAAGTTTGATAATTTTTNTGATGCTACAATGTTTAAAAATATGTTGTATATTTCCATAAAAGATTACAATATTTTATAGTAGCAAAATTATTGCACTTTATTCTTTAAAGTAGGAATAAAAACATTTTATGAAAATAAGTTTCACAAAACCTTTTTACACATTTTCTAGCAGTTTCTTGATTTTTTTAATGAAAAAAGCAAAGTTTAAATATTTAATTCAGTTTATTTCTTAACATTTTAAGAAAGAAATTTCTTTAAGCTTTAAGTGTAAAAATGATGACTGATTTTTATTTATAATCTATATAAATAAAACTGTAAGGAATCAGTCAGTCTGTCAGTTCAGATGTTTGTTGCCACATCATAGGAAAGTGCCTGAAAATATTTTAACCAAACTTCACATTTTGAATCTGTCAATTCAGAAGAATGTTTAAACATACATAAATTAAGCTATAACAGATTACTGTCTCTCTCTGTTCACTAGATGGCTACACATTAATCAGCAGCTGCCCATCAAGCAATTATCTACAAGAAAATTGTACTTTTGAAGTATATTATTATGTTTGGAGAACTAACATTAAAAATTAATTAGTGAGAAATTAGCAGAACATACGAGAAATTGGAAAAAAATGATGTCACTGTGCTAGATGGCACTACATATATGCATGGCAGATTTTTCAAAGTATTTCATGTTGTGTTCATGATTACTCAGGCCTAACTATATTGATATAAGTTTTATTCATATATATAAAAGTCAAAATATGTTTGTATGTATTAATATATTAGTTAAAGGCTTCTGTATCATTCAATATATCTGTACCAACTTTGGCATGAATATTCTTTTACAACCTAGAAAAAATACTGTGGGAGTCCATACTCAAAGCATCCCTAAAGCCCACCCATCTTAACTTAAGTCCAAGCAATTTTTTTGTGTTTTTAATTTTATTATTGTAAATACTTAGTAACTAAAATGTACATTTATTGGCCTAAGATTTATTTTATCACCCTCTCCGATCCCAAGATTTATTTTATCACCCTCACTCCCTTAAAAGCCTGAGCAATGTCAGGCACATACAACTAGTTTTATCTAAATTTCCTCTCTCAAATTTAACACAACTTAGCACAAGAAGCTTTTTCTATAACAAAAAACAAAAAAAGCATACAAATTGATTTTTATATTTTGTTCAGAAAAAAAGCATTTTATGTTGAATTATATGTTTAAGGTACTGTACTTTCATGAAAGACTTATTTTAAAGCTAATAATGAATAAAAAGGTAGTTATCAATATAAGAAATCTTTTTAAAGCTAAGACAATAACTTTAAAACTTAATCATCATGTAATATTTTTCTTTTATTTAGAATTTTTAAATCTTATAAAATTATTTTTAAAAATTCATACATCTCTAATAATATTTTGGATCTGGTTATTCAAACATCTAAAACAAATTAGCAAGTTTTTTGGTTTTACTATGTTCTGAAAATAAAACTGAAAGTTATTGTATACTAACTAAAACTGCTGTTGCTGGTCATTTTAATTGATTTTTAAACATTCTGTAAAACTAGTACAAAACTTTTTTCACAAAATATCACTTATATTATTATATTTTAACTAAATCTAATGTAACTTAAGAAAGTACTAGGACATCACATGACTTTGGCTCCATTTCAATTTTATTACAATATAACAGAAAGAAAGAAGTGATCCTTGCACTTGTTAGGCACAGAAAAGGTGATTCTTGTACCTGATGATCGCAGACAGGTGAACTTGCACTTGCCACCACAAAAGAGGCTATCTTTGCACCAGCCAGTCATGGGAAAGTCAATCCTCATACTCTGCCAGCCACAGGAGAAGCGATCCTTGCACTGGCCTGGCAAATAGAGATGATCCTTGCACTTACCAACATGGAGAGGTTATCTAAGAATAAAGCAATCTATGCCCATGCCCACCAGTGGCTAAGTGGATTAAACCACTGAACACTGGTAGTTGGCCAGGCACAAAATCACAACCAACACTGGTAGTTGGTTGTGATTTTGTGCCTGGCCAATGTATTGGCTACATGTTCTTTCAATTTTCTTCATGTTAGTAACACCTAAATAGGACCAGTTTCCCATAAAAGACCTCTCAAGAGGCATTCCCACAGATTGCCCAGTGTTGTGTACAAATAAAACCAAAACTAAAAGTAATCAATGCCAATTGCTTTGTTCTTGTGTTCTGTTTGTTTTTCTTTGTGTGTATTTTTTGTTCAATGCATGCAATGCTGTTTTTTTTTATTTGAATGCTAAATTCTGTTAGGCATGCTCAAGCAGCAAGGACATTGTCACTTTGACCTCACTTTAGATATAAAAAAAGCATGGACCCCTATTTTCTACATTCATATTTATTACATTTTTGGATTCATCGTCGCAATCAAAAGAAAATGGCAATTTTCTATTTGAGAAAATTTGAGAATGAACTTGATTTGAATAATCTCAAAATTAGATAGCAATCATATTTTGAGAACAAACTATTCTATAAACTACATAGAAGACGTGCTAGCAACTTTGTTGCATGATTTATGCGATATCACTTTGTTGCAAGCGCTCATGTTAGGACCTTATATCTTGGAAACAAAGTCATACAACAAATTTTTTATTTAAATTTTGGATTCTTCATAGTAAAAAAGAAAAATGACAGTTTTATCAAAATCAATTACACAGATTTTGAGAACAAACACAATTCTGTAAGCCTCATAGAAGAGGTTTTACTAATGCTCTGCCTCAATAAACATTTGAAATTATTATAGGCTTTTATACTTAATATGGTGAATAGGTATTTTAGATTTCTATACAAAAAAAAAAAATGCATCAATTTTTTATATTGATTGCCTATATTAAATTATTTTCACAATTAATCATTTGATTTTTTAAGTCTTTCTTGAGGTTGATTTCCAATAGCTTATTTGTTTTTTGACACTAAATAGTATATAATGTGATCATCTTTAATTTGCTTTTATTGACTATTTACTGTTTGATCCTAGATTTAAACTCTATATTTTATATTCTTATAATAAATTATATTAAATCATTTTTTCATTTTTATATGGCTCTAAATCTACCAATAGTATATTCTCAGAAAGTTGTTCATTATTTGACCACATTTCATCTTTTCCAAATTAAGGAAAAATTATTCAAAAAAAATGCTAAGAAATTGTATTAACAGTAAGCCAAAATTTAAATTAAGTTTTAACTTACTATTGATGCATAATCCTAGCATTTATTAAGTGACTTGAAATTCATTAAATTTGATGTTATGATATTCCAAAAATTTGCTGAGATGATTTAAAAAAAAATGCAGACCACAGTCTAACTTCTACTAATCTACTTCTAACTTTATAGTATGTTTACTATCTATGATTAACAAAAAAAAATTATGATACTTTTCTTGAATTTTCAGCTGTAACTTCATCACATTGAGAATCACCAATAATAGAAAAATCAAAACATATGAAAGATGAGCTGGTAACAAAAGTATTGTGACAAAGTTATTTCATGTAAATCTTATAATATACTTGTGCCAAACTATTTTCATTTTCCAATTCAGTAGTATATTCATTGTAATTTAAATTTGCATTTATGTCAGACTGAATATTTACTATCATTTGAGAGTTTCCACCTGATATTAGCTGAGTTTAGAAAAGACATTAACTAATTTTTTTGAGATGAAAGATTAATGGAATTACGTTTTTAGGATTTTTAAGTCTAATTTAGAAATCCTCAAAATTTAGCTCCTTTTAATCTCGGCATCAAAAAAGTTAGCTAGTTCTGCTTACAAAGGAAACTGAGGATTTTTCGTTTACCTAAAACATTTGAGACACTGGTCAAATTGACTGGTTTTTGGCAGTTTCATGAATAGTTCCATTTGACATCTCAAAATAAATTAAAATAATTTTTATATAATAATTAAATATCATTTATTAAAAAAAATTAAAAATAGCAAATAGAAAAACAAAACTGGCTCAGAATAACCAGTTAGTAGTGCTAACAGAGGTCAGTATGTAAACTAGCAAAAAAAATTATAAATGACAAATTAATAAAGTATTTTAATCATACATTAGATATGTTCCTAAGTCAAATATTTAGAAAATTAAATTTAAAAATCTAATAATATGAAATAGAGAAATTAAATAGATGATTAAAATTAAGAAAGTTGTTTTGTTATTATATTACAGGGCTTCTTAAACTTTTTATATTCACGACCCCATTTATGATTGTGAATTTTTTCGCAACCCCAAAAAAATCTAAAATTTATATATAAATTTGCAAAAATAATAATGGTGTACTACCACAGTTCACTCTTGTGTTACAATGGAACAGAGACAACTGAATACACTGAAAAGCGACAACACTACACTAGTTCACACTACAGTGTTGCTGAATCGTTGTCTCGCTGCACCAGAAGTGACACAAAGCACAACTCACGATACCTATGACACAAAGCGTGCCATTTTCAAACTCTCACAAATTATTTTCAATATTTTACATTAAAATCTCGTGACCCCAAATGGGGTCGCGACCCATAGTTTCAGATGCCCTGCTCTATTAGATAAATAGAATACAAAGAGCATATTATATAATTATTTTAAATATGTAATAAATGACAAAGTTAATACTGCAAAATAAAAATTTCTAACTTACTGAATAACATTAAAATATTCAAGTACTTCACTAGGTTCACATTCTTGCCAGTTTGATTTATATCCCATTAAAATCACATTTGGTTTTAATTTTCCAATTCCAACTAACTACAAAATATATTTCATATTTATAAATCTAGAAATATTTAAGTCTATAATTTAAAATAATAGAATCTTAAAGATTGTAAAAGCAAATATTTTACAATTCAAAAGAATATTTAAAATACATAATTAAAATTACAGAATTTTATAGAATTTAATAAAATTTTTCATTTCACAAACAGAATAATTTAGCAAAGCTTATCTTAATGTTTTTATTATTTGTTAAAAATAAAATTTCACCTGAGTCAGAGATGATACACCATGGGAAAAACTGTCTTCTTGAACTACTGCATAAAATGATTTCACTTTTCGTTTTTGAAGCCATTGATATGCTTGTTGACTTAACAATGCTTTTGTTTTTTGAGAATGATTTCCCTTTATTAAAAAATTTTTAAAAATTTAATTAGAAAAACAATTATTTCATTAATATAATAAATAATATATGTGATGTTTAAACAATTTATTATTATTGTTTAAATTTTTGTTTTTTATTGCTTAAATGAAATTAGTCTGAAAACAAAAAGTTATTAAATATAAAAAAATATTATATGCTGTTTGGAATATTAATCACATATTACATATGCAAATTCAAATCTGTTTTATCACATTTATATCTTTTCGTTTTTATAATTGGTACACTTATTATTTTATCGAAAATACTTATTAATACAAAAATGCTACCAAAAAATAAATAAATAACTTTTTCAATTGAGAAAACTGACATTTAGTATTTAAAAATATATAAACTATCCAGATTAGAACTTTTAAATCATACAAATAATTGTGAGGCCCTGGGCTGGGATGAAAAACATTCTTTTAACCATATCAAAATAAAAACGAATTTTGATCTTTGTGATTAATTAAAATTAAGGAAACTAAACTATAGAGGAAATGGGGAAAAATAAAATTTTTATTATTAAAACCACACAATAAAAAAGGAGAAATATTAGTAAATTATATTTTTTATAAGACACGACAAACAAAAAAAAAAAAGGGAAATGTTAGTTATGGTACAAGGTTTGCTCAACATCGAAAGAAAGACTGTGTTGAATTGTATCAACATAAAATCGTCTTTCTCGGGAACCAATCTGGTCCAATTTCACCTGGTAACAGAGAAAGACCAATCTGGGACTGAGAAAGGGAATTAATAACCAATAAAATGACAATTTGCAAGTCCACAAGATATTTAAGTCCATACCACAAGGACACTTCATTCTTTGCCATGGCATCCAGCAAGGCTGGGGTATTTCCCCATAAGGTTCCACCTTTATCCTTTACTGATATATCCTCTGAAAGTTAGATCTTTGTTGAGAGAAACTTTGGAGATTCCAATCTGCATCCACTGGACATTGTTTCTTATTCGAGAACTGGACTTAAAATGCAATATCCAGTCAGCAATAGGAAACCATGTTTGTTGCTGGACTTTCCTCTTCTTCTTTGAAGACATCGCACCAAAATATACAAGGACTTCAACCCATTGTGAAAAGTACTATTGACCAATTATTAAATCTCTAACTGCATTATTAATTACTACATTCCACTATACCTTTAAAATGCAGTCTACTTTAGACAAAAGTAGACTGCATTTTAAAGGTATAGTGGAATGTAGTACTATTGACCTTTAGTGTAAATTAATTGTCTAATAAACGGGTTGTGTTGTTTGTAAATGAGGCATCTATCTCTGACTCAACTGCTCCCACATGACATTGACTGTTACCGCTCAGCAGTCCATACAGCAATAGAGATGATAAACTCACATAATCAAATAGTGATAATTTTCTAAGTTATGTTAAGATTATAAATTATTATATACCATAAATCCTCCAATAAGGTCCAGGTCTCCTAAAAACACTGGCTATTTAGTTTAAATTGCTAAATAGACACTGAATGTCACTAAATTCCTATGTGAAACTCATAATTCTTAAGAGTGTTCTGCACATTCTGTGGTAATTTTCTCATAGAACTCTTGAAAAATGTTTTTCCATGACATGAAATGCAATTGAGGTATATGGGTAAATAATATGAGTGGATGAATCTTCCTGTATTTTCTGTTTCACACTCTTCATTTTACATAGATCAGTGAATTAAATGTTGATTGGAATGGCAACCAAGAGGTCTTTCAGCATTGCCTTCAAATTGAACACAGTTGTGAACACAGTTGTGAACACAATAACATCCCAAAGAAGCAGCAGCACAAAAATTCAAAGTGCATCCAATGCAAATTCATGAGTGGAGATGCAAGCAAGGCTATCAAGAATAAGAGTGAAGCAAAAGGGACTAGGAGGAGGAAATTGCAAGAAGATCAATGAAGAAAAGGTTCTGTACTGTGAGATATAAAATAGGGTTTTTATTAGCCCACTAAGAAACACCCAACAAACCAAACACATAAGTGAATTAATTTTCTCAAATCTACTATGTAGGATATAATTATTTACAGGTTCAATCAAGGATGTCAGCTCTAGAATGGTTACTTCAGCAAAAACCTTAGACCTGATCATCAGCGGAAATTACAAAAATAATAAATGACCACAATACACAAAATCGTGATAACACTAAACCAATACAATACACAAGAATAATTTTCCTAAAACTAACCCTTAATACTAAACTTACACTAATATGGAAAGATGAAGATAGGAGGGGAGAAGTAGTAAAGATGGCAGATAGGACAGAACAAAAGTACCAGGGGTTGTATGCTGTCTACTACTACTTCTTACATACAATACATGCTTCTGTCTTCCTTTCCTTGAGGCCTGAGAGTTTTACTTGTATCCAAATTGTCAGTCACTTGTCCAAAGCGCGCAACTAGTCAAGTTGAATGCTGACTAACACACTAATTTTGAGCTGGAAATTTTAAGGTTCCTACTAAAGGTTCTGACTTTACTCATCTACTCTGACACCAAACACTAACGTCTCTTTCTTTTTGTGGTCCTCTCTCTTTGAGCACCAGGCCAAAAGTAACCCTTCTTCCCCATATTTGCCCTCAGATAACCTCATACTTATTGTACTGGTTATTCTAGAAAGTGGCCCTCACCTCCAAGAAAGAAGAATTAAGGAGATTAGTAAGTTCTAGAAGTAAGAAAGAACAAAGAGCAGGCTAAAAGTGTATGAAGAACAAAAGACAAACAGACAATATGGCATACTGCCACAAGTGGGTCTGTGAGCAGCAAGAGAAAAATAATCCCGTCTCTAGATGGATGGGGATGGACAAGGCAAGATAAGTCTTCTCCTGGTTAGATAAAAGTGATAAACAAAATACAGCATTCGCAGTTAGCAGAGGGTGACAAGAAAAATTCATGAAAGAATCACTTGCCCACAAGACAAAAGACATCACTTGCATAATAAGATCCTCAGATGCTACCTGATATGCTAGTGTCATATATAATGACTATTTCCAACATGTGAGAAGAAAAGTGCATCAGTGATTCAGAAATTATAGCTGGGAATGTGTTTTGATATGCATGGAAGCATTGTGATTGCAGCAACTGATAGCAAGAGTGTTCCTATCAAGATAACAGCTCATAAGAAAGAGCAGCAAAAGGCAATGGAATGAAATTGAAATCTTTCATTATATTTTGGAAGTGGTTATACGAAGTGGAGAGGCTGCAGAATCTTCCCAGAGTTTTTTCCAAGTTCAATCAATGGTTGGATAACAGAAGAGAAAATTACAGTGACTGCAGAAAATCTGCAGCAAGTTTTCTTTCTAGTGTAGACCATTTGTGTGAATTCATATCACTGTCACATCAGCAAGAAAACAAAAAAAAAACTGAAAATCTATAATGTGAGTGTTACTGGTATTCCAGGCAACAGCACAATTTATTCATGCAATGGATGTAATGTGGAAGAAGTCCTTCTAGGATAAATACAGGGTGTCCCAAATTAAATTTGACATTTTCCAGCTGCCTACAGGTAAAACTATTCATCAAAAAGGCATGAAAGTTTGGGAATGCCTTAATGAGATGATAGAAATATTTTTCTAGAGCAAAAACTTAGTTCCAAAAGCCACCACTAAAGGACATATTATAGTTCATAACAATGAACTACACAAAAGTATCTGTCTAATGTGAGCAAAACATGTTCAAAACATGATGGCCACCATTGTCTGCTACCATCTGAAAGTGTAAAACAGCATGTACAATTGTTTAAATTAATGCAGTGCATGCTAGGAGTAGTTATGCACATAGCATGCTATGCTGTTTTAAGGTCCAATAGTAATATTATGGGATCACAATAGACCAAGTCTTTGAGATAGCTTGTAGCGCTACGCGACTATGTATTGTTATTATATGTATGTATATATATATTTTTGTCAGGTTCCTTTGTGTTTTGTATCGGGTTTTTTGTCATTTATGCGATGTCACGTGTGTGTGTTATGATGTTACCGATTGGGTGGAGCTTTCCGATATGTAACGCTACGCGACTATTGGTTGTTAATATGTGTATGTGTATAAATATTATTTTTCTTGTCGGGTTCCTTTTGTTTTGTATCGGGTTTTTGCCATTTATACGATGTCACGTGTGCATGTATTATGACGTCACCGCATGGGAGAAGCCTTCCGATTGGTCCAAGGTGGGACACGTGGTAAAGCGGACTTCCGGAGAGCGGGAGATATAAAACGTGTGAACTCCCGTTATAGGATTTTTCTGGTCTCTGTACCCGTTGAGGAGAGTGGTCGTTATACTGGTAAAAATAAACCTTTTCTTTGTTTCCGTGCACGTGTTGGTCATTTACTGTGTCCTTTGTTTTATTGCCCCGTGGATTCCTATCTACGGCTTACTCAACAAGCTGCAGAGCCAAAAATTGCATGGATTCAAGTCTGAAAATCTTTCAGGCCAATATGCCACTATTTCAGCTTGAGAAGCATCCTCTAGTGGTGGTTTTTGGAATTAACTTTTTTGTATTATATTATTCTAAAAAATTATTATAATATTATTCTAAATATTATTCTAAAGAAAAATTCCCATCATCTCAAAGGTATTCCCAAACTTTCATGACTTTCTAATGAATAGTTTTTTCTGAAGCCAGCTGGGAAATGTCAAGTTTAATTTGGGACACCCTATATGTCAGTTGTTTCACTCTTGGATGATGAATGATGAAGAGAAACAGTATACATGCAAAGGAAATCGCAAAGTGCCTTTTTAAATGATGACTTCTTGGGTTTAAAAAGCCTAGTAAATATTCCAATGAAAGAATCCACTACTTCAAAAATTGTATGTTGACTATCAAGACAGATGGCAGCAAAAACGCATCCATCCACTGTTTCAAATCCTAGAACTGTACCTTGGGAGTAAGAAGTTATTGGTGGCCTGAAAGTAACCTGTACTAGAGGAAGAGGATGACAAAAAAGCTGATCGTAATAAAGTTGTAATCTACAGTGATGATGATGGTGAGCATTATGATATTCTCTACAGAAATGATGACTCAAATTAAATTGCAAATATGGTAATACTATAATAATAATGCTTATGGTAGTAACATTGTGTAGTATTGTGCTTTTCTATTAAGTAAAAAGAATTTCATTCACAAAAACTTTTCCTTTTTATTTAAGTTTTCATTGTTTGGTAAAAAGAACAGGTGAGAGAAAACATGGAGGTGGTGATGGAAAGAAGATTAAACTGTATTCCCCTTTTTTAAATCACTTATTTGGATATGAAATTCTGTGAGAATGGAATAAACACTGGGTCTCATATATGCCAGTGGCTAAGTATATTCTGCCTAATACATGCCAGGAATTCTTAACACTCATTTGTTTGATGTATTTACTGTCAGTGATTTTTGGAATAATTTTTCTGATCTGACATTAAATTATGTAAATCCTTCAGAAAACAAGAAAAAAAAAATACCAAACAAATATTCAAATATTACAATTTCTTACTAATTCATAATTATATTTTTTTAATTTACAACAATGATAAATTTTGAATACTGTAATTATAAAATAAAAATTTGGCATTTTCTGCTAGCCTACCATTCACAATTATTATTAATACTATACTTACTATTAGAACATGACCACAGACCATTAAACTCAATTTTTTTGAAATAGTATAAGCAAAATCTACCAATGGAGGACGATTATTTGGGCATCCAGTTAGAACAAGAATTTGTGGTCTGAAAAATAAAAAGAAATTATTACAGATTCAAATTTAATTTGAATCATATTTAAATTTATATATAATGAAATAGTTAGTTATTAAAAATTAGATAATCAAATTCAGAAAGTTAATATTGTAAGTCTTACAAAATTAAAGATTTGAAATATTAAAATTCTTCACTGAGTAATTACTTTAAAGGTTTCCTAAATAAAATAAAACATTTCTAAATGGACAAAATTTTCTGAAAATGAACTAAACAAAAGAAACCATTAAAAAGACACTGCTATAAGAGCATGTATCCTAAAACTCTACACAAATTTCAAAGTTGTTTAAAATTCATTATTTTAAAATAAAGTTTTTTTGGGTTCAGGCAGGATGTTTAACATTCAGATAAGATGATCAGGACAGATTGTCTGAAATTCAAACTTTAGTCTTAATCTGTTCCATTAACCTCTGGAAGTGGTCAGCTTTGAAGTTGTAATGGTAGGTGGCACCACCATCGAGGAAGCAACAGAGTTGGCAACACAAAAAATAGAAAAAAGAATCAATTCTCATTTTTGGGGATTCTTGACGTAGGTGAGCTACGGAACAGAATTCGTTGATACATGCACAAATTTCTGTTTGTCAATTTGTAATTAGTTGTATCAATACATGTATATTGGAAAACCTATGAAATAAATATCATTATTGATAAACAAAAAGATGTGTGTGAAATCCTTTCCCTAATAAAACACCACAAAGTTATAAAATTTGGCCTTGATCCTGTCCTCCAACTCCTTTTGGATCCAGCTTCCTAACCATTTTCATAAACTATTTGCTTCAGTTGGTACCAAAATCTCTCAATTGGTCTCAGCTGTGAAAAGTTTTGAACATTGACTTCATGGAAGATGTATCAAATTCTGTAATGATCCAACTTAGCAATTGTGCTAATGGACAATGGCAATGTCAAACCAGAAGACATATCCTTAGTCAGGGTAGTATTTCTTTAGGAAGGATACTATCCTCTTTTTGAATGCATTCACTACAATATACTTCTTCAGTGATGAAGAGCTGTGACAGGGCAATGAAAGTCTAAACATCCCTTTGAACTGAATGTCAGCTAAATCAGGAGCTTTGATAAAAACTTGAATTATTAAGATTATCAGCACAAAACCTTTCTCACTAATTTCTAGCCTTATTAACAAGAGTACAAACGCTTTCGGCCTTCTTAATAGGCCTTCCTCGGGTACGAAAACGTTTGTACTCTTGTTAATAAGGCTAGAAATTAGTGAGAAAGGTTTTGTGCTGATAATCTTAGAAACAGTTCTAGCTACATATGCATAGTACTTGAATTATTGTTTGAATTTGACTTCAGGATTTAAATCTAGCACTTCTTTCATGAAATGGAAATTGTTACCAGTCAGCTTCTCAACTTGACAAGTTTTGAGTTCAGACAGACAACCAACAACTTGGACTAGAGATTTATAGAAACTCTCTTGGACTAAGAAAGGCAAATGGAAGTGTGAATTATACCCAAGAAAGCTTCCACATGGTTCCTCATGACAACAGAAATATGTTCATACAACCCAAGTTCTTTATTCTATTCTTTCTGCCATCTTTGATACTTCTCGCCTCCTATCATCTGTTTTCCACTTTCCTTTAGTGTAAGTTAGTTTTAAGTATTAGTTATAAGGAAATTTTTGGGTAATAAGTAATCTCAAGTTTTTTGTACAAGTCACAATATTTTGTAATTATCCAGCTAACAATCAGGTTTTGGGTTACTTCCAGAATAATCTTCCATTGGCATCCATTACTGATCCTGTACATCACACAAAAATAGAGTTTTTAACATCTTCTGCACATGTTTCTTTTTTCCTGGGTGTTTGCCTTAGTGGGTTTACAAAACAGCACATTCTTTTCTGACAAAAGTGAAATAGGGCTAGTTACCAATAATCTCATCAATACTGAGCTTTCATAACACCATCTCATAGCTTCCACAAAAAGCCTGATGTTCTTTCAGAATCCAGAAAACATATCCATGTTATATTTAAGTGTATTCCTAATTTTCTAAGCATTTGTCCAACTTTTTCCAAGGCTCCAACTGGTTCCTCTTTCTGTCAGTCATTTTCCTTCTCTTTTGACCTCTTCCTATTTTTTGTCTGAAGATTCCTCTTGTTATATTCTTGAGATGAAGCCATGAATTGTACACCATGGAACTCCCTTTGTAGAGAAATATTTAACTACATAAAATTTACCATTTTTGCAATTTTCAGTATAAAATCTGCCAATTACATTTCTTTGATAAAATTTATTTAATTCTTCCTTTTTTAAAAATGAAATTATTTATGTAAATTTTTTTGATAAATAAAATCAACATTCTAGAAAGATTTAGTGTTTTGTTGACTTGTTTTCTGGTAATTTTGAGAAATAGCACATTTTTGAAATTTTTGCAAATTTTTAGGACACATGCCTGTAATTGTTTAACTAAAGCATGATTAATAAATTATTACTAATGCCTATCAGTTATATTACATTTGCAGATTATATAGATATAAAAATATCTAAATGCATATGCATACTTTTTTAGAATAAGATAAAATACCAAATAAGAAAATTTGTGATTCTTAACAGAATTATATTTTGTGGGTAAGTCTTAAAATAAGTCAAAGTCCACAGAAAAGAAATAAAGAATTTTTATTCTCTCCAGCTGTTGGCAATATTCAATGTAATATATAAAGTTCTTGGAATGTTCCTTAATATATAATATATTTAATATTTTAGGATATATTTCATACATACCTATAATTTTTCACATGATCTGGAACTAGATTTAATTTTATAACAGCATTAAGAGCCATTTGATACATTTGAGCCTGAGTTGATGATCCCCAATTTACATCTGTAATGCAAATATTCATTTTAATAAATTGTTGCAATGCTAATAAATCTTTACACATATAAATAGAATTATACATACACAAACATAGCATCTAAAAATATTCTAAATATCAATGTTTTTTAGGTTTTGACAAACAATATTTTTTTTGTATACAAAAAAATTTTTTATAAAAATTTTTCTTTTGGTAATTATATTAATCTTTATTAATTCTACAAAAACTGTTTTAATAAGCTATTTTTGTTATAATTTCATTGCCATTTATAAAAAATTTACTAAAACTTAAAACCATATTTTTAAAATTTACTATATAGTTGAGTATGGTTATAACATATTCCAATGAAGAAACATTAAAGAATGTTATTACTTATGAGCAAGATCTTGAAAAATCATAGTAAATAAAAAAACAACAATTTATTGCATTAAAGTGCTATGCAAAAAATAAAAACCATTAAAAAGTCATTGATTTTCATTTGTATTTATTTCACAGACTGTTCACAGAGGATTTCTTAATGACAAGAGATTCACTGTTTTCATGTCTCCATTATTATTTTATAAACTTTCAAGATGTTCTAACATAGCAAATGCTTTTGATATTATTGGTAGTGAAATCTTAACATCAGTTCCATCTGCATTATTGTCAACTTCACAGTTGTCACAGATACAGCTATCTGTTGAAGACTTAACTGTTAGAATATCATTAATATTGACAAGATTATCAGCAGTTAAAAATTCCAAGTCTTGTCTGTAAATTAAAATGATTTCTATCTGATTCCCATAATTCCTCAAGGTTAGTGTTAAATATAACAGATTCAGAGATTGCAATATTTTGTTCTTTTGATGTTGAATCATTTTTCTAGGTATCTAAGCTTATAATGCCATCTAACAAACTTAGTTTGGTCAGATTAACTTGTGATTGTTATTTCTGAAATCATTTACTATAACAAGGATGACAATAGCTATAACTGTTTTGCAATATAATTGTATAAAAATAGGTTAATAAACTGTTATGCCCGTAAAATAAACGATTACTTGTTAACATATATAATTAACATTATTATAATACAAACTACTTGGTGATAATACAAACTTAACTTTGTGCCTCCAGGTCTAAGTGCTACAACAGCTAACGCACAACTGACTGGAGACAAAGGAACATGACAAAGGTCAGAGGTGTGGGGTTGCCTAACTAGGTCAAGGGGCAATTTAATATGGGTTATCCCCTGGAGATTTACATACATAACAGCTTCTAACATAAAAACTTAACTGGAAATCTGTAATTCATTGATAAATCTGGCAGACCTACCTTTAAACAAATTATACAGCACAGAAGTTTGTTTACTTCTCATTTTGAGTTATAAAAACAAAATAATGTTTTTTTAGACCTGTTCTGTCAAAAAAATATATCTTTGTTTTACAAAATCAGAAAAAGCATCATTCTACAAATAACTTTCCAAAAAGTCCACCAAACAAATGTATATAGGAAGTGTGCAAATTCTATTTTGTTTTATGTTTGCAAATTTATCAAAGTATTTAAAATTGTGTTTTATCTCCAGTTCTGTTTTCTCTTCAGAAATATCCACAAGTTATAAAGCCTACAATAACTTTGATTGCTTTTGAGCTAATGAACAAAATTCACTGGAAAAACAATAAAATTTTGCAATGTATTTTGGAAAAAATACAAAATTTTTCCAGTTTTACTATAAATTCTGTGACTTTTCAAGCCTTATCAATTTCTCTAATTTTTCCAGTCAGCCAGAAACCCTGTCTTTAGTGTCTTGAAAAACATTAAAAACTCCACATACAATATATAATTGATTATGCTATTTTTTGTAAAAACACTTACCTGGCTTTCTGTAATAGATGTAGATAAACAAAGCTTGTACAACAGCAAATGTTGTAAGAGCTGCCCACCATTTTATTATAAACATGATAACAAGGCACAGTATTGCTCCAAGAAGACTAAGCCACATGTTATAATATTTGAAAGATGGACGGAATCCTATTTAAAGCAAGATTTAAAAATTCTTATATAATTTGTTTTTCCTCCTAAATGTTTATAAATTTACCTGGAGATCTTGAAAATGAAGCATGAAAACAGGAAAAATTTATCAGACAGTAAGCAGCCAAGAAAAAATTTGATATTATAGGTGCAATTGCATTCAGTTCACCTAAAAAAAATTTTTTTTTCAACAAACTTATAAAACGTAACATTATTCAGGACAATATTTTATTTAGTATAATCAAATATACACAAACAACATGCTAAACAATTACAATTTACACAGAACAACATATTTAACAAACTAGAACACTAAAAATTGTATTTTCAGAGATTCAAGCCCAGACCAGTTTCAAACATTTACTTTACATATATTTTACCTTTTAAACTGGACTTGTAAACTGATGTTTATTAATAACTAAAATGTAAGAAGTTCTCCAAAATAGTTAACTGGAAGGTTGGTTCACACATTTAATGTAAGACATAGGATCACTGTAATCTGTTCTGAAATACCTATGTTAAACTTAAAAATAAACTTGATTTGGAGTAATTACTATTTGTGACACATCTATTTTTATGGTTATGAAGAGTTTTGTGACATACTTTGAATACTTAAGGACTTAATTGGATTAGGATGAGAAATACAATTAGATGTAGATACTTATTTATCAAAGCAGCATGTAATTTTATTTCATGAATTTGAGTGATTAGAGATTTGGCAAAACAGTAAACATTTCTGTTACACTCCAAATTATATCAATAATTCTGTCTAACTGATGTTTGGATAATTGTCTAGTTCTATTGATTATTTAATAATACTGTAATGAAAGAATTGGCATATGTTATTTCATTGTCTATTGATGACTGATGTTATTAAATTTAAAACTTAAAATATGATGTTTGACCAATAAATTTGTGTTAATAAATTTATATTACTATTAAATTTGACATACAGTATTAATATTGAGATAAAATTTATATTAAATTAATTCTTTAAATTGTATCTAATTACATTTACGTAATTACAAAAAACTGCAAACAAAAAAACTGACATCTCTTGTCACCCTAAAAACTATACTGCTGAAGACAAAGTTAATAGACTGATATTGTTTATTATTTTATAAATGTATTTTATTTAAAACTTTTATAGTTATGTTATATATTTATTCATGCAATTTTCATATTTCTTGTTTTGAGAAAAACAAAGTATTTCATCAATGATAACACAAATTATGTATAAATAATTAATTAATGAGTATTAATCCAAGTTGATTATTTGTTAAAAATAAATTACTTTATGAATAATAATAAAACCAAGAAATAAAATAATACCTATTGCACAACATGCCAACGCTATTATAAATGTCAAAATGTAGCCTCGACGTGGCTCTCCATTTTTTCCATATCCTTTAGCAAAAACATGGATGTAAGGAAATAGTTTATCTTTACAAAGTGCCTGTAAAAAATTTTAGTTACATTTTATAAATAAATTTCTTTTAACTTCATATTCAATAATGTTTGAAAATTAACTAAACATTCTAATAACTATGTATTTTTTTTAAGTTTTGTTGAATGTTATGTCTTGGTTAAATATTATACAAAAATGTAAAAACTATACAGAAAACAGAAAAAGGATAAAGAGCTCCAAACTATCACCTAGTATGCTACTCTACATGGCTACTCTCCAAACATTATTAAAGGCCTAGTATGTTGCCTTTCCTCTGCCACTTCCATCACATTTAACATTCACCATATACAAGATAGTAATGTATGACAGAAGACTAGCTGCCCTGTACAAAGAAATTTTCAGGAATAATAATTTTTGTTTAGTTTTACAGAGAAGTCCCTGGTTTACACCCTCCTCTGCAATGCTAAAAATCATCCAGATATGCACCTCAAACAAGGCATATATATTATTCCTGTTACAGATCACAGAATCAACCCAACTTAGAATACATAGGTGTTACAATGCATCCTTTAAACATCTGTCTCAAAGAACATTAGAATTCCATCCTTAAAGGGTCAACCAACACTGCATTAGCTACCTTTGCCTCTGACACCAACATAGCATGCATTTCGACCATGTTTACCTCATATATAGATCCACCCAGAAACAACAGCTCAGATATTTAGAGCAAATAGAAATTTACAAGGCTATCTGAAAAAATACTGCCATTAACTTTTGCAATGTAGATTTCTTCCCCCTGCATGAAAGTCATTCTATGAACTGTAAACTTACTATCCTCTCTCCCTCCCTCCATCATGTCACCCCCCTCTTCACATGTATATGGCAATTCCCTGTTGTCTTTTAATTGCTTTGGGGCCATTTAGCCTGAGAATGCCTGTTTAACACAGGTGGAAACATTAGTTCTGTTACTTATACTGCTGGTTTTTGATTTCAGTTGCTGTTTTTATCAAGTTTATCCAGTTAAGAGTGGTTATGTTATAAACAAAGAGAAGACAGAAATAATTAATGTACAAAAACAATTTGAATGTTATGAAATATTACACATATTGTATGTGATATTAAATGGAAAGTTTAAAAGATTGGACTGAAAAAAAACCCCAAAATGCATATCCTAGAGAAAATATTAAGGTGACCAATCATCCTCCTTTAGGGAGGACAGTCCTTTTGTAAGTTCTGTCCTCCCTCAAAAAGTGTCCTCCATGTCCTCCTTTTCGATATTTGAAGACTAATCTGTAAATCTCTGTATTTGATTGATGCCGAGTTGATCCATTGCATGTGATGTGACGTGTTTGTATTTGACATGATGAATCATCAAGGCTTGGTACAGTGTGACGAGACATGATTATGAAACGCATATGCTCCGCGCAGGAGACCATGAGAGAGCATAGTGCGCACAAGTGGCTTTGTTTACTTCTTACTGAAACATGACACAGCACATATGTGCAGTATAGATTATTATAGTGTATTATTGTTGCAATGAATAAAATGTTTCTTTATGATATTTTTTCCTTCAATTTATTTGTGTCCTCCTTTTCATTGTAAAAAGTTGGTTACCTTAGAAATATATACATATTTCATATAGGGAGGATATGCATTTTCAGGTTTTATTTTCCAGTATACTTTTTTCCAATTTATATATATAGTTATATATTGTTGAGTATGGCTTCTAGGAAAAAACTGTTATACAAGTTTTAGTGAGTGAGTGAAAGAAGAAAAAGTTATATTACTAAATTTTTAAATTCAACCATGTGTAGTATTTGTTGTAATTATTTTCTCTGATTAAATCAATTCTTTTAAAATGATTCAGACATAGGCAAATATCAGTTGGATTATGGTAAAAACATTAAAATAAAATTGTATTAAACAAATTCTAAACAGCAAAAATTAGTAAAATACCTGGAAAACTTTTGGTGCACTGACTAAACTAGCCAATGCTGATGAAAGAGTGGCAGCAAAAATACCTGCATATATTAATGGATCAAAAGCAGCAACTAATTTCATTGTCTGAAACAAAATACTCAAAATACTCAGTTTACAGTTATATTAATTAGCAACATAAAACAAATTGTTAGCCTTAAAATCTTGATAAAAAAACAATATTTAAACCATTTAAAGACTTAAAATTTTAATTTTTCAAATGCTTACTATTACATAATTTGTGCTAATAAATAATTCAAAAAAATAATAATTATATCAAGATACAAAAATTTTCATTTAAAAAAATTTAAGTATACAAAGTAGTTAGCCTTAAAATCTTATTTTAATAAGATTACAAATAATTATTAATAATATGTAATAAATTATTACAAACAAACAATCTAGAATAATATTCCATTGAAAATACACACACTTATTATAACAAATGTGTTATATATACAGTAAAACCTTGCTTTGTGGTCATCTCTGAAATTTCCCTGTAATACTGCATAAGTTTTAATATAAATCTAACTCCACCTGGTAACCACTGGCTTACCTCACTTAATTAAGTGGTAAAGATAGAAGTGTCCTAAAATAATATTTATCCCTGTTTACTTAGCTAACAGAAGAGCAAAACCGCAATATTTCTAAAAACAAAATGTATTGTTTAAAGCCAGTGGTGATATTCAGCGGGTTCGCACAGGTTCGGCCGAACCCGTTGTTAACATTTTCAAAGTTTTCCGAACCTTGTTAAACACATGTAACATTTCTCAATGGTTTGATTCTTTTAAAAATATTAAAATATACGTATTATACTCTGTAACACTACTAAACTAGAGCCTTCCGATGCACCATTTGAGCGAAAAAAAAATTGTTAAGGAAAAATTTTCTGTTAGCGAACCCTTTGTTAAATATTTCGAATGTCATCACTGTTTAAAGCACTTTAAAAATGGAATCGAACTTTTTTGATAAGTTTTGAAACAGTTTGCAGAGTTCCCTCCCACAGATGACATTCAAATAAAATAAACTTTATTTACACTGGAAAAATTAAATTTAATCTCCACAATTTAGTAAGAAAAAAGACAATTATATATTTGTTCAGTGATTTTATACAAACTCAGAGGGTATTTTGTAAAAATATAACTGTAAATCAGCAATTCTTGGTCTATATCAATGATGTGTCACTTGCAACACTCAAGCCTAACGTAAAAGCCAGTTTAATAATTAACACTTTTCGTTACACTTGGACACTTCTGCATATCTAATAACTTCTGAAAAATTCTGAAAAAAATTAAATAGTAAAAAGCACAGTATTTAAATAAAACTTTAATACCCTTAGATATTTTTATGAAATGGTAATAGAACAGAATTGTTTACTACTCTTCGATAGTAGACTGTACTGTATAGCATTTAAATGAATCCTTCTGCACACAGCTTTCATTTATTGTACATGTACCATACTCTGTATTTCAATATTCTATTATTCAATGTTAATATGAAAAGTTTGAATTACTTGCAAGAGATAAAATAAAAAGTTTGCTTAATACTGTATTTTATTCTTTTTTGTTTACTTTTATGATCTGTATTAAACTTTTAGCAAGATTCAGTATGATACTCTAATTACAGTTCTGTGTGTTAATTTTTTCATAACACTCACCTAGGTGACCACCACACTTATGTGCCAGAAATTTTAACACAAAAGGTACCTACATAAAGTGATGTTTTACTGTATACATGTACAACAAGAAAAATATAATTACTTGATAATATGGAATTAATCCATAAGGGCACACTCCCTTTTCTCCTAAACTGCAGTTTCTCAGAAGATGTAAAGTGTTGTTATGAACAAATTCTACTATTCCATTAGCATCTCTATAAACTGTACATCCAGCTGCTACAGCAAATAATAAATATGATATTGTTGTGAGCAATATTGCTAAAAGTGTTCCTCTAGGTATAGATTTCTGAGGATCCTAAAAGAAAGAGTCTTTATTAACATAATTTGCACTTTAAATAAAAATTTAAATTAAAAATAATTATAAATGTAACAAGGTTTAAGGATATAAATATAATTCAATGTTTCATCATTTTCATACCAAAAACAGAAGTTAGTTTAATATAACACTAAGATAATTTATTTTTAAAATACAGCATGTCCTCACTTAACATCATTTCATTATATTGTTGATGAAGAAAAATACAAATACACTTGCAATCATTTACAATTTTGTTGTCTAATTTCCTTTATAAACAGTAAAATTGATTCTATAAGGTGGGAAATAAATGTTGGTGATTGCAAGCACAACACAATTAGAATATAATATTAAATCACATTATATTTTGCTTATATCAATTAGTCTTCAGTAAAACTGGTTTTGTTATAAATCATTTTCACTTAAACTGCAGTTTTCAAGAATCTATCAATGATGTCAAGTGAGGATTTGTTTTATTTCTGAAAAATACAAAATAAAAATTTCAATATAGATATTTTTTTTTTTAAAAAAAGGAATAAAAAACAATTACTTTTAAATCACCAGATATGTTTGCTCCTGCAAGTATACCTGTTGCAGCTGGGAAAAATACTGCAAAAACTGAGAAGAAATCTTCACCATCTCTAAACCCTGGCATAAAATTTTCTGCTCCAAGCTCAACTAAAAAATAAATTTAAATAGAATGCAATATTTATAAAAAATTGTGCATTTTTTATACTCAAATTTTATATAATAATTATAATAATTTAAATAATAATCAGACAATTAAATTATGTAAAAAATATTTTATATAAAATATATATAAAATATTAAAATTCATTTATTTTCAAAATTAATTAATAGTAATATAAAAATAATTTCAAAAACAAGTTTAATAAATTCCAAATTTAATTTTAAATTTTTTTTGTCTGCCTTGTCAATACTAACTTTATGAATAAGTGTATAATATAAAAAATGCCTGAAATTGTGGGAAATTGTAAAAACAAATTTGGTGATTTAAATATCAGATTCTGTTATTAAGTATTCTACATGTTGGTTTAAGTTATTTGGGACAATGTAATTTGGTGAATCTCACTGAAATTTCTGTCATCATCAAAATATGAAGTTCTGCTGGAAGCTGGTAAAAACTATTGTTAAAATAGTGAAGCATTGTTCCAAAGCTTATGGCTGTTGATCATACATGATGATATGCAAAAAAATTTGCTAAAAACTGAAATAGTTAAGAGAGAAAAAATAAATCTAGTATCTTATAAACAATATAAGTTTGAATCATAAAAGTATATATAAGCAGATCACTGTTAAGATTGTAGCTTGGTTAAGCCTTGTTATTTTTCTCTTTTGCTACTTTCGTTCAAAATTTCACTTCCAGCTTTTGTTTATCTGGCCTCACCCTGACTGGTTGGTCCAATGGTCTGATGTGTTTCTAAAACAAAAGGGGTAGTACCAGATTGTTCAAAAGGGGCTGGCGTGAAAGGAGATGTAGGGGAAGGCACCAGGGGATGATCATCTTTTGGAGAGAGGAGAGGATGTATGTGTCTACATAATGGAAAGGAAACCATCTTGAAAAACGGACTTGAGGTTTATTTTTGCCAGTCATTCCCCTTTTTTTCCTATCTAAATCAGATCTGATTTCTTATAAACAGCCCCATCTTAATTCAGGGCCCTTATATTGTATTTTAGTTAAGATAGAGTTAAGTTAGAAATAAGTTATATTAAGTTCCTTTGTTTGTTGGCACATGGGACTCATTCAGTATTATTGTCAGTGTTGGTCCCATATATTTGTATATTCATAGGTTATATAAGTTTTGTACATTATTTCTTGGGAAAGAATTATTATTAATTGTAAATATTAAAGATTTTAATTTTTATAAATGCTGAGTAATTCCTTGGACTCAATTATTTTTTCTTGGCTACAAGAGAAAGAATCAAAAACTCTTTGGGATATGGATATGTTTTCATATTTCCATTAACCTACAATCCCATGGTTTTTTCAACATATGTACAAGGTGACAATCTTCTGTTGATTTTTCACATAATTATGCTGTCTATAATTGCTATTTCTCAAATTGGTAATTAGTTATACATTTATGTAAGCTTTGACAAAATTTATATTGATCAAAAGAGAATTTCATGTACATTTTGACAATGAAACTTTGTCTATATTATTTTTCATTATATACAGTGCAGAGCAGAATTATTCACCAATGTAATTTTTAAAAAATCTCTTGAATTATTTGTAGTACACGGATAAAATTTTATGTAATTATTTAATGTTGTCCTCTAATGATTTACACCAAATATCATCCCAATTGATTAATCCAAACATTAATTATGCAAAAAAAAACATTTCAAGGTGGTGCAAAATATGCCAACTTCTATTTATTCACTGAATTGCAAACAAAAAATATTTACACAATCAATTTTCTGTGTTTGGAAATAATTGCAAATATACCCTTTGGTATTGAATTAAATTTTGTAGTCCTTTAACACTAATCTTCTGCCACTCTCATATAATGGCTAATTTCAACTCTCCAAATGTTTAGAACTATCTTCCATTTTGATATCCCATAGGGTTCAGGTCAGGAGAGTGTGCTTGCCAGTCAATTATACTGATGTTGTTTGATGCAAACCACTGTTTCGAACATCACTTATAGCAGTATGTATGGGAGCATTATGTTGTAATTTCCATTTTGTTCTTCTGATTTTTTGCCAATAGAAAGGATATGTTCTGCTAGCACTTTCTAAAATACTGTTGCTTTCATCCACTAATTTAGAAAGACAATTTCAGATTTTCTAAGCTTCCCAAATCATTACTGACCCAGCCTTGGATATACTTAAAATAATCTTGCTCTTCTTATGTTGTACCAATAGTGTTGATACCCATCCAAGCCACATTTTCATTACTGAATATGACTTCGTGATTCATCTGTCCAACTCATCTTTGTCTTTGCCTGTTCGACTCTTGCTATCTTATGGTGGTCTTTCAGACAGGGTTGGGCATCTTTTTTGAATATTTTAGATGAGAAGGTGAGCAAAGCACACTTCCAATGGTCCATTTTGAAGCAAAATTTGATTTGCAGTAATATTTCTATTACTAGCAGCTCATTAATCTTTTTTTTTGTCAAGACTGGATTGAATTGGACTCAATAACTGTCTAGATTGTTGTATTTTGTAATGACATCTCTAGAGCATCAAAGGGTAATAACAATCCACGAAAAACCTTTTGTAAAAACCTTTTGTATAATAACAATCCACGAAAAACATTTGAAATACCTTGTGTTATGTTGTTTTTCGTTTTATGTCAAGGTTTTTCGTGGATTGTTATTACTCAACGAAGTGTTAAGTTGTTGGAAGTCGTTTTGCATCGAATGGTAGCAGATATTTCACTTATTAACTTGCCATTTGAGTGTAAACCATCAATATGACCTTTTTCAAAGTCAGTTAGCATCTTTTGTCAAGGTATAGTTAAAGATGTGATCCAAGTTTAAGCTGCTATTTACACTTTGCTTTTTAAGTAAAGAAAAATGCAGTATCCACTTACCATCAGCATTATGCATTAAAAATTTGCATATTCTTACTAATCTACTTGTACATATTTGGCAGATAATTTTGCACCACTGTGAAATGACTGTTTGTTTAACTTATGTTTGGATTAATTGATCAAGATTGTGTTTGGTGTGTGTCATTAGATAATGATATTAAAAAATTATGTACAATTTTGTCCGTCTACTCTAAATAATTCAAAAGATTTTTAAAAAAATTTACACTGGTGTATAATTCTGCATTGCACTAACCTTGTAGCAGAAAATATTTTACTTTGAGATTTCAGATATCTGTTAATGCATGCAACATTCATTTTTAACTTTACCGTTTTATTTTTTTCTTTAAAAAATCTACTCAAGCATTTCATATCTGAATAAGTAAAGTCAGTTAGTGAAGACAATTAACTTTATTATGTTACATTATAAATAGTAACTTTTATATTGAAAATTCTCAAGATCATGAAAATAAAAATCCTAACACTCCATAAAACTACTGGTCAGATTTCTAATTATATTATTAATATTTATGGATTAAAGTTCTTAAATAAAAAATAACATTTTAGTTTTCATACTTAGCTTGTTTCTACTTGTAAGTTTTAATTATAAACAAACTAAACTATTTTTTTTTGTTAGATTTTTCTTTTAATTTGCAGAACTTATGAACAGTTAAACAATACTTTTGTATTTACATTAAATAAATTTTGATTATTAGTTTGAATGTTCTGGACAAGAATATAAAGTAACAATAGGGAGACAGAATTCTTCCTAGAGTTCTGTTTAGGCTGTTTTGACAAGTTATGAATGATATGTCTAATTTTCTATCGATTTTCCCAGTTTTCAATATCAGCATATAACTGAATGATTTAAATATTTAATTAGCTTTTGTTTAATTTGAAATGATTTCAAATTTATTCACATAATATTCTAATAAAATATGACAGTTATATAAGTGTTATAATATATTAATTACTTATAACAATATATCAAAACAATAACTTTGCTTACAATTCCATCCTACAAATCCCTGAGCTATTTGAGCATCTTTAGGTGTAAGAAGGCTACCAATAATAAAATTTACCATGGCACTTAAAAGGATAATAAGAAGAACAATTTGAGCCTGAAATTAAGAAAATTATTTTAATAATTTAAAGAAGATTGGTATCTTAAAGTTTAAGATAAAAGCCATTTCTTTGTTCAAGGACAACAAAGATTTTATAAAAAGATCTATAAGAAAAGTAATTAAAATTATATTTAAAATTTACAAAATTTTTCATTAATAAGTAAAAACAAAATTAAATTCTTTAGTTTTGCTATTCTACAAATTCATCAAGTGAACATTTTGATCATTGTATTCAGTCAGTCAATATTTTAAAAAGTCACTATAAGTGGAGTTGTTTGCAAAAAATACAATGTAAATATTTATCTTTTATCATATCAAATAATTTTATGAATAGGGAAAATAAGAATAAAAAAATTTTTTATTGTCAGCTTGAAAAGAAATGATATCATAATAGTACTTAATAAAAAAACAATGACACAGACACTATTAAGATTTAAACCTATAAATAAAATACAAATAAAAATTAATATTTAATTATACATCATTATACTATATTATATGAATTTCTCAGAAAATTTGCATTTTGAATATTAATAAAATTTATTTTTTTTTTATATCTGTTAATTTCCAATTCTTTTTCTTAATTATTAGCATATATCATGGGTACTATTGAGTTTAGATACTCTTTTACAGAATAAATAAATATCAAAACTTTAACAATGAATTTATGGATACTTGTTCAAACTTTTTTGTCAAGTAAAAATAAAAAAATTGCAAGAAAATATGGCGCACATTTAATTTTGCAAAGTGTTGCTGTAATGTTCTAAAATGACTTAATGTCCAAAATAGGGTGGAATATTTGTATTAATTTTTCTTCCAGTTTATTGAACAATTTTTACATTACTTAAACATAAAAACAGCTCCAGTATCAACTTATTTCTTATAAATTCCTAAAAAAAGCAGTTTATTTCTTATTATTTCAGGTTTCTATAATACATCATCGGGAACAATATTATATAATGCTTTCACTTGTCAAAAATGACAATTTCAAACATGTTTATTCACTGTACAAAATAACACAGATTATTGAACTTGGCACTCCATGCAGTCTGATTCATAACACCATTACAGGAATTGGATTTACTGGACTGGACATTACTGGACTGGAATTGCTTTAAAAAATTTCAGAAAGTGAGCAAAATAGTTTTTAAACTATCTTTGTGTTAAACAGATGTGTTATTTTCAACATTTTTCTCATGTGAACTAATATTTTTGAAATTGTGACCTTTTGTTCATTGTATATAGTAAATTTTTTTTTTCTATTTACTGTGAATACCCCTAATGACAGTATACAGAACATAAGAACACAAATAGTGAGAAATATAACCTCTAAAAAAGCCAGTTTAAAGAATAAATTTTTCCATTAACCTTTTATTTTTTTTTGTCCAATCCATTCTAATTAGTCACTTTTGTCATTTTTTCTTTTTATCTCTTCTATTATATGAGAAAATATTTTCTCAATTCAATGACAACTGAATTCTTTAAAATATAACAAAAATTCTGCTTTATTAGAGCTCACTCAAATACGGGCTTGGTTGTCCACAGTATGAAAAAAAATATATCTGTATTTTTTATAGCTATTTTGTTAAATAACATCTTTCATAATTATTTAAAAATTTCCTATTTTAATTCTGTTTGATAATTTATTTCCATAATGTAATACAGTTTTATTTTTAGTGCTGAATGTATTTTTGTTTAATTTGTCATCTGACAATATGGCTAAACAGAACTCTGTAAAAAATGTTTCCCATAGTTTCCTTTTTTATCCCTGTCAATACTGAACCTATTGTGAAATCCGGAATTTACTGATTTTTTTTTCTAGAAACTAGAGTGGAAAACAACTTGAAAGAGGGAGAAATTTCAACCTCCCCTTTTTTCAAAGTAAATATTTGCCCATCTCAACAATATTCCCACCACACTACGAACTTAAAAGCTGATAGTTAAGATATGATTTCGGCATTTTATTTGGGTTCCGGGGACACCTCTGACTTCCCTGCACACCTTTTACCTCGCAACTAATTAGTCACATGACAGTTTTCCCACCGCAAAACGATAAAAGCCACTTCTCTCCCCCCTTCGGGGAGTCGCTGATCGACAGTAGAAAAGACAAGTAACCTTGGATTTAGATATAACTTTGTGCCCTTATTCAACCTTCAAGGACTCTGTGGATTACCTTATTTTTGCCAGGATATCCAAATACATAAAGGAGGTATGGAACCAACTTCTGTGAACTCTATCTTGGCCCCTTTGCGCTTTAGGGACTCAGTACAATACCTATTATCAAGGGAAAATTCTGTCTATACAGATCAGGGATGGCCAACACATAGACCACGGTCAACCGCAAAGGTTTTGAAAGAAGCCCGAAGTAGCGCAAAGCTAAAGTTGAATAATTTGCTTTCACTTAAATTAATGTTTAAAATTCTTAATTTGATAACTTGTTCTTACAATAGACTGTCTGTGCAACATACCCATACTGTTTGTATTTATCCCGATGAACAATGCAAATGAATGTTAATGCATGCTCATATAAAAATCCTAAAATTATTTGCCCATATTCATAGTCGCCCTCAGACTATATTTTACCAAAAAAGTAGCCCCCTAAGGGATAAAGTTTGGCTACACCTGATATAGATAACTAATAAATCGTTAAATTGTCCTTGTTAAATTGGTATCCTCTTTTACTTGTATATCGCCTGTCACCTCACTGATGGCACTCTTCCCTCCTACACCCAACTCGACCTGAAAAAGTAGTCCCGTTCCTTCAGAATAAACTAAAAATTTAAGCCATCTCTGACAAGTGGGCAAGTCCCTCCGACTTGGAAGCTGATCCACGGAGGTACGACATAGTCATACCCCCTCAGCTCTCACATGAACTTAAATTGATTAAATTTATAAATTGGTTGTGTGAACATCAAAAGTTTTATTACAAATGCTGAAATATTATAAGTAAAGTTTATGTTAAGTTATATATACAGAATTTTGTAGAATTTTATCATAAAACACTACCTATCATTTTTGTTACCCTGTGAGATAGAAAATATTCTAGGTATAAAGGTAAAATATTAAATAATATTCTTTATATTTTTGTAACTAGATAACTTGTGTTTCTACTAATATCTATTAAGAAACATTTTAATCTTTGTAAGCAAGTTCAAATATGCAAATTAACAAGCTATAAGTACCATTGTCAAACTGACATAGCAAGTTAGTCTTCATTACTGCTTTTCAGTATATAGCTGTTGAATTGTAAGTGCTTAAGTGATTGATTTGGTGCTAATTACGGGTTTTTCTTCTGCTAAGTTTTGACTGTAATCAGGTTAATTAAAATTTGAATAATTGTAATTTTATTGTAAATACTAAATTTGAAATCTTAATAATAATAATTAGTATAAAATTTAAAAATATTACAAATTATAATTTTTAGACAGAAAGTCTTGTACATTTATAGTTTATTAAAGTTTTTTGATATTTTATGAACTCTTATGCAAGAATAGTTTCTTTGATATTTTAGACCTTGCAAGTTTGATGTCTAAACAGAAACTACAGATCCAGTAATTACCCATTAAGATAGGTTGGGAAGCTAGTGAGACAATTCAAAAAATTCAAATTTATTGTTCCACCTGCTTCCCAATCTACCTTACCTAGGCTATTATGCAATGATAGAGATAAAGTTAACTTTTTGGAAAAATCAGGGATGCATGCCGTACCGTTGCATACCTCTCAGAGGTGACAGTTATATTGGAGCTACTACTAGAATGCTCCAGATATGCATTCAAGAACATGAGAAAGACACAAAATAATAGGTATACTACAGAACTGGCTAAGACAGTCCTACACCATGATTATGAACCTCTGGTCCCACATGTTAATTCTTAAACAATGTCAGGATAGGACAATGTTATTCTAAAGAGAGGCATTTTATATTTTACATTATACCTAGAATATTTCCTATCTCACAGGGTAACAAAAATGATAGGTAGAGTTTTATGATAATTTTATATATTTCCTGAAATTAGCAGTCATTTATTCATTTATTTGTAAAGTTAGTACTTATATAAAAGTTTAAAATGTAATAAAAATTGAAATACTATTTTTTGATTATTTTTCTTTTGTATGATGCAGTTCTGCAGGGCTTGTCATGAGATGCCATAAGAAAGAAAAGGTTTGATAAATGAAAGTAATTTCTTTCTTATTATAACAACATGAAGAAGAACTTAATTATAAACATTTTTTAAAAAATACAGAAGTGTTAATAGGCAGATGTATGAGGCAGCAAACATGCCACTCTGAAGGATTTGAGTTTGTGTCTAGGTTAGATCTTAAATTTTCATGAAGGCTCAATTTTCAGGCCTCTCTCATGCCAACCTCATTGCAGACCAGATAAAATAAGCAATGGATGTAAATAAAAATAGTCCTCTCACAGAAGAAAAATGTAATATAAAGAAGTTTTTACAATAACTTTAAAAATATATACAGTAGAGCATCGATTATCTGACTCGATTGGGGACTCAGGTTGGTTGGATAACTGAAAAAATCGGATAACCAAAAAGAAGGGAAAAGATACATTATTAGTAGAGTATATTAGGATATTAGTATATCCCATGTAATTAGTTTATTAGTATAATCGCTATTAACCAACTTCGTGTTGAATTTTCATTGATGTTTAGCCTAACAAATTTTTTTTAAAAATAATAATCGTCACTATTGTATCGTTAAAAATTATTTTTAAATTGTTTTATTGCTCACGAAACAAACAACCACTCATAATTAGAAAATTAAATCTCGTTTAAATACTGGCCTCCCTTCAATGGTCGAGCTGTTGATGCCAGCTAAAACACGCAAAAATTTAACAAAAATAATATTAAAGTAGCCAAGAAATAGCCAAATATTGTAATGCCACATCACTAGCGGACATTTGAAATTTGCCGACTAGAACGGTCAATTAACCGTCACATCGGTTAACCGACCGTTCTAGTCGGAAAATTTCAAATAATCAATACTCTACTCGGATAATCGATGCTCTACTGTACTTTGAAATGCTACAATTGAAAATGTGAATCAATTATTAAATTGACTAAACTAGAAAAAAAATTCTGTAAATATTTCAAAACTAATAGTAGCTTTATAATAATTTCAGTTACAATTAAAGTGTCAAATAAAAACAAGATTGACTATCATTTTAAAAATTAATTCCATGTAAAAATATTCTAAATATTCAGTAATTAAATTAATTTGAACATCTTTTAAAATATAATTTTGAATTAAAATTAGAACAATTTACCTTCGTTTCCCATTCTGTTCCAATAATAGCAATTCCTAAGAGAAATACTACTGTTACACAGCTAATTATTCGCATATCATCCATTTTTGTTTCAAAAATTTGGGCTTTATTTTCCTGAAAAAACTTAGTCGTTTATTTTTCGTTCTTATAACATTAATTCAATATATAAAAATATTAACAAGTAATATAGAAAAATAATTATTTTAAAATTAAATATAAATATTAATAATTAACATTTAGCATTTTATAACAATTCATGCATTAATTTAAGTAATTGCATGAATGAAAGTTCAATTGATATTTATAATTCCAACATAAGTTCATATTTTTATCCATAACATGTCCATTGTTATGTTCAAAAATATTTTCTTTCATATATTTATGAGTATTTAATTTGAATACTTATAACTAAATTACATCTAAAATTTTATATGTAGACATTATATAAAATTTCCATCAAGAAAGATGCCAGTACTTTTTCCCTCACAATGATTGATTGATGTGGTTTATGAAAGACTATATTACATTTGTCTGTTTACAACAAAACTTTATAGTTTTAATGCTTTCACCCTTGGTAATGCCAAAAGTGATTTTTGGTTTTTTTACATGCAAGTTAATTTCTATCTGTATTCATGTATCATAAATTAAAATTAATTAACTAGTGCTAAGTACAGATTATCAATTTCTAAATAGAAACATAAGAATTATGAATATTAATCCTTTTTATTATTCTGAAGTATAAATGAAAAAGTAAAGTTTTCCATGTCAAAATAAAAAGATCTGCTGTTACTTGAAATAATATTTTCAATTTTAACTCGTGTGTGTGTGTGTGTGTGTGTGTGTGTCTTAATATATATATTAATAATTAAAAATTACATATAACATACATACAAACATTCAATTAAAGCAAAGTGCATCACTATTAAAAAGTGTGAAAAGTTCAAATATTTTGATTTTAACTTATATACTTCTCTAATTTTAATATTTTTGAAAACATATGATAAAAACGCTGTTTTACTCAACTTATTGATAAACAAATTGTGTTATTTAACTTAAGTTATGTTTGCTTGTCATTATCAGGATAAGGATTAATTTGCATAAAATCTGAATTAACATTACGTTTATTAGCCCAGTGGCATAGCGATGAGTGAGTGGCACTTTTTTCAGGGTGGCATTTTTGGCATTAAAAAAATTTTAAACACTGGTTTAATAATAAGAAAAGTAAAATTATCAACTATTCCAAGAGTTAACAATTTCAAAAATTATACAACTCATTGAAAAATGTCTAAATAGTTTGATGCATATTATGTATTTCCAAAAAGAGGGTGGCAATTGACAGACTGCCCTGGGCAGATGAGACTGTAGCTACACCACTGCATTAGCCTAACTACCTGTAATGTTGAAGGCACTCAAACAGCAGAAAAAATTTTAAAATTTTAAAAGAGAATTTATGCAGAACAGATTTATAATATTCAAATCTGCTCTATTTTACTCTTCCAAATAACCAGATATATTTACCTATTTACTTACTAAATAAGTATAATTTAGATTAACATCTAAACAATAGTTTTTCTTGACCCAATTTTTATAGAGGCAATCAATCAAAATAATACAATATTTTGATATTTAATATATCCTTTATTGTGAATTTTTTAACTGTAAATGCATTTCGAAAAACAATAAAAATGTTTCTTCTCATCAGTACAACTTGGTTTAATGCAAGTAATACAACTTAAAGATTTTTTAAAAATTATTTATATAAATAAAAACTATTCCATTTAAGGAACAGCAACTTACACAAATACAGTGGGTGATGGGTTAACGAACATAATCCATTCCAAGACTTTGTTCGTTACCTGAATTGTTCGTTAACCGATTATCAATTTACCATAAGTTTCTATGGGAATTTGATTAATTTGTTCCGGAGACTCCAAAAAAATAAAAAATATATGCTTTTTTACTACATTAATTTATATGTAATAGTAAAAATACATATATATGCAGTCTTGCATTTTTATTAATCATGTTTTTTCCGTTTGTGGGGGATTAAAGAATCTGTCCAATGTCGATTGCTTTTCTCTTTACTTCAGGATTTTTCGGAAGTAATTAATAGTATTGTAATTGTAGATCCTCAACACCATTAACCCTATTCTAGTTTGAATGCCAGTTGGTCGATCGTTGTTCTGACATCCTCCAACTTCTCCAAAAGATCTCTAGTATCAAATGTCGACATTGGTCCTCTTTTGTCTTCCTCTTTTTCAATTGAGAGTTTTTGGAGTTCATCTGTTATCTGATCTAAAACTGATGTGACATCTTCTTGATTATACTGTATCTTTCTTAGATAAGATTGAACTGCACCTTACTGTAGATTTGTTCAAGCCATACTGCCCAGCAACATCAGACGTCTTCTGCCTACTCTCTACCTTTGCTATTTTACCTTTCAAAAATAAAACTCGATGCAACACTTAACGAGTGCCCACCCGACATTATCGCGAATACTATAAAAGAATTGTTTCTGTCAGAAAAATAAAAGGTTGAAATTACAAGGGAGAGTTTCAAAGTTCGGAGGAATACTATCTGATCAGTATATTATACAGTTGAGTGTCGATGTTGACGTCTCTAGCGCTCCGAAAAGTTTAAAATTGTTGCCTGAAGACAAGGGAAAATCAATTGGTATTTGCTATTTTCGTCGCTTCTTTTTATGTTTGTTCAGTGAAGTGTTCGTTATCCGAACATATGTTCGTTGTCCGATCATAAAAATCTTTCACGAAAGTGTTCGTTATCCGATTTGTTCGTTAACCAATCACCCACTGTACTTATAATCTAACATTCTTACAGTCATAGATCTTAACATTTAACACCTGGAGCATCTAAAATGGCTAGAAGCCATATCCACTTACAAAGTTAGTTACCTGACCGCCTGCATCAAGTGGAAAGAGGAGCTTAATCTATCAGTAGCCTGGCAGGCCCTCATAAATGACAAACTTTAATAACCACCACCCATGCACAAGCACGCATGCCCAGGGCAACTAATTTAATCATACAGACATTCAATTTAATTTCAAATATTTACTTTCTATTTTGAAGTGTTCCATCGGATTTTACCTGAGGAAGAACTATTCAAGAGTTTGAAAATGTTTGTGATAGACTGTGTTTTTTCACGAGGAACACCAGTAACAGGTTCCAGTTATAGTGTTAAAAAAAGTATGGAACTACTTATAAAAAAACTTGACTACCTTGTGACTTAATTCAAAATTTAATATAGGAAACCATTTTGAAATATATTTTTGCATCTACTGTACTATTTAATAAACTATACAAAATCCATTCTTAGTCTCATTCATGAGGGGAATTATTAATTAAATTCACTATATTTTTGCCTTTGAAATGATAAATCTGGCACATTATTTGATGATGCTGAAAAAGTATTGTATACTACATTAATAGTTAAATATTATGTAAATATTTTAAAACAAATTTAAAATTTAAGACTTAGTAGTCCTATGATATATATAAATGTAACTTTTCCCCTTTACAAAGTTACAGTATAATCTCACTCTGAAACAACGTGAATCAGTTAAAACATTAACATTTCAGTACACTTCCACTTCATAACTGGCTTTGAAACAGATATTTTTAATTATGCGATATGCTTCTTGTCTAGTCTTGTGTACAAATATACGAGCTCTAAGACGGCTTTTCTTTTTCACTAGACTTATTACACCATCAATGAAATGGAAAACAAACTTTAGAAAAATTTTTTATTTATTTGAGAATGCATTTCGGATAATTCTATCCCTTTTCAACTCGTGTTACAACTATGCAGGAAAAATTAGCATAACGGGTACAAATTAGTAAAAAATTTTTTACAATAATGTTATAAAATTGTAAAAGAACATACATGAGACTTACATGGACTNTTGTATATTTTTAGTTTTTGGAGTTAAATAATAGTTAGGTTTAATTTGAAGATGGTATAGAAAGTTTCATTAAACATATTGCTAAATTATAGTAAATGTTTAACAAAACAGAGAGTAAACATAGAAGAAAATTTCATGAAAATTATAAAAAATTTTTGGAGAATATATAGAGAATATCAAATTTTAAACATCTTTTAAAACTGAGCATTAGACTATCTTCAAAAATAAAATATACATATTTTTGAATTTTTTGAATCTTGGGCTTCATATAGGCTCCATATGTGTAGAAAATTAATATTGTATTGAGATTTAGTAGCTGATTGTAAACAAGTGGAAAATTGGTGTTGAAAGAAATGAAGAATAAAAATTTTTGAAGCTATGACTAAAGTAGAAGAAGTTAAGATGAAGTGGAGAATTACTCAGAAATGTTTTTGAATGAAGATTGTGTGAAGAAAGTTTTTTCAGGGATGAATGATTAGAATTTGTCAAATATAGTAAAAATAATTCTAAATAAACAATTTATTTAAATAAACAGATGAAAGCAATACAAAGAAAATATTTTAATGAATGCTTGCAGAGAAATATTAATAGTATCATTGAGAATAGGCAACATAAACTCTGAACAGTAGTAAGATTATAGAGAAAAGTCAGAGAAAAAAGTCATCATTAATGAAGGTGATTAAATATTATTAGAAAAATGCTTTATATTAGATGATGTGGAAATTGAAATTGAATTTGCTGAAAATTATCCAAATATAAATGGAGATACTTTTGCAAATGAAAACATTCAGATACTGAAATATTAGCTTAGGGATGCATCATTCAACATTAAATATGCACAGAATGATTCAAAAAGGAGTTTATAACTTTAAAGCAGATACAGTTTTAATCAGAACTCACAGAATTGGTTAAGCATTTATAGCAAAATATGACATGTTTTACCTCAAACAGTCATTTTAGTTGATTTATGATATAGTAGACATTCATCTGAATTAAGTTTCTTGCCAAACTCAAAGCAGTATATCTGCTGTCACCAGATGATTCCAGTGAGACAGTTTCAGATAGAAGGGAACGTTGAACACAAGATCTACCAGTGACTGAAATCTCAAAACTGACATTTCTTTTGCAAAGGAATAGAAGACTTGATTGCTTAATTGGATAAATGTCTCAGCAAGTGTTGAAAAATAAGGAATATATAAATGTTTTCTAAGTTATCAATGAAATTTTTTCTAGATTGATTCTGAAATTTTCTTCTTAATTTAAATCAAAAATCTCTTTTAATTTAAATTTACTTTATGCTTCTTCTTTCTTTGGACACTCAGTAAGAAAATAATAAATGTTATGTAAAAATGGTTGTAAAAATCAAATAGAACTTATCTACCTGCTGGCAGAAGAAATTAATAAATTTAGTGGTAATTATATCCATTCCAGGAGCTGTTTTCATTTTTAATTTACGAATTGATATATCCAGTTCTTCGGTAGATATTAGTATATCTAAACTTTCGTTGAAAGAAATTTTTATATCAGCATAAGAAGGACCATAATTTCTGTAAATCTGTTAAAAAAAGCTAGCCATCTAGAAGAATCTATTTGCATTGATTAATCACAGTTGAACCATCATAAATTTCTTAATCGTAGACTTTAAAGGTTCATTAGTTTTATTTTCTAAAATTTTTTTTGAAATTTTTTTATAGTAATTTGATTTCTTAAATTTTAATGGATTGAAATACAAATTTTTGGCTTAACTATATTGACTGAATGCCATTAATGTAAATAATTTATTTTTTTAAACTGAAATAATGCTTTTATTATTTTCATTCTTAAATTCATATATCCGATATAACCTTCAATTATTATTATGTGCAGCAAGCAAGGAACTTAATAATTAAGACTCAACAAAACGTAAGGCTTGAATAGGAGTGATTAACTTGATCAAATGTCATTGCGGAGAGTTCTCAGAAGTAAAATACAGGGTAAAAGAGTCCAAGTATACCAGCCCCTCCAACACATAGCTATACGTCAAAGAATAATTGCCCAACAGTATAGTATCACCTCGGAGTTTTGGATATTTACCTGCTTTCCTTAACTCGCTTAAAAAAGGAATTAGTTGTTTACGTCTTAATCTAGATCTTTTTATAAGGTCCTGTGAAATTTGAGTTTCTTTCCATACGTTCGATAGATTTTTCTGTTTCATTTTTATAAATCTCGAATATATGTAATCTCTTATTTGGATATTTTTAATAATTAATTTAATTGTTGGATACTGTGATTTAGTTATTGGAATAATCGCTATTAAGTCATCCATTGTAACTTCGTGTAATTCTAATGATTCATTAATAAGATTAAACACTTCTAGCTTGGTAGGACTAGTTTTACTGGGATATCTATATAACATTATATTATTTCGATGTTGCACATTAACCATATTGTCCATTCGATATTGCATACTTTCATTTTCTATTTTCAAATTAGCAATTTGTTGTTCAAGATTAATTATTTGGCTATTCATTTTTTGATTCTGGACTTTAGTTTCTTGGATACTATTACGAATCTGGTCCAAATCTTCTTTGATAATAGTCATTTGACTTAATATTCTCGTATTAGAAACATTAATTAATTCAGAAATTTTATTCCATAGTGTTATACTTGATATATCAGATGAATTTTTTCCTGGCGAAGAAGACAAAAAATCAAATGGCTCACCTGATAGTTGTGAACGTAGAAGTGTAGTTTCAGGGTTCAAATCTGCGTTTGCAGAAGATGGTTCAGGAGAAGTTCTTTCGACATGTAAATTATAGTCAGTAATTAACCTAGTATTAGTGGTTGAAACAGATTCCTTTCTACTAGTTAATTTTGACTTTTGAAGTGGTGGTCTTCCTCTTTTAATTGGCGAGCGTTGCATATTAATTATGTTGATAGATTTTCCAACAGTTATAATGTAACACACAGCACAAACAAGTAATATTTTAACGTAAAATTATTTGACAGGATACATCTTTACCTATAATTGAAGTGAGTAAAAAAACGCGCCAGCAGCTTCGGAGGACAGAAGCGCCCCCTGAATGATTAATTTATTAAATCATTAATTAGTAAAAAGAATTTTTTATGATATAGTGACATTCCTATATGCAATAAGTTTTTTTTCATCTAAATTTCTAATAAAAAATGTTCAATAATAATCCAATATTTTGGATTTATTTATAGTTGATTACATACATAAAAAATTAAAAAAATTATTCTCTGAAAAGTATATAATAAATGATATATGATTGCACTATTAATTTGTAAATAACTGTCAAATGAAATCCACAGATAATGTGCTATGAATTTCATAAAATTTTCAAATACAAAAAATTTAAGAAAAAAAAGTCTATATAAAATGTTGCCAACAGGAATAAACTAACATTTTCACTTTATGGCATCAACTTTCTTTTTTAAAACTACTCAACTATTTCAATGTTTGAGAAGTTTTGCAGACAAGGAACAAGAGTCATACTTTTTTGCTCTTCACTTGATTGAAACTTATTTCATCTTTTATACATCAAGATTAAGACAAGATTCAAATACAGAAAATAATAATGTTATCTGATAGAAGAATATAATTTCAATTAATAAATCTCAGTTTTTATAATTTCTATAAACTGTATGAAATGTGTTCCAATTGAGCAGAGGGTAAAAAGTAAGACTTGTGTGCAGGACTTCTCAAACACAAACAATTATTGAAACAATTAAGCAGCTTAAATGTTTTTTGAAAAATTCTAACATTCAATTATCATATTTGATTCATTATATTAAAGAAAACTAACAATTTTATTAAAGAAAAAGCAGATACCTTGAAAGTTTTAATATGTTCCTGTTAAATATATAAAAAGACAATTCATGTAAAACATTATATATTTAAAAATTTTACACACTGTAATATATTAACTACAGATATTAAATTGCAAAACTATTTTATATTTCTGTTTTAATCTGAAGTTAGAAAACTCAATAAAATTTATGACAATACTCTTGTTTATAAAATCGTACTGACACCTGTTCTTATCAGCATAGGAGGTATGAAGGAGTACATGTAGAGAGTTGATATTTGGTGATGCATTGGTATTTATGATTAAGATATTTATTACCAATATCTAAACAGGAAAATAATTTGAAATTAAATAATTGCTGAGTGTCTAAATTTATATAATCACAATAATCTTTCTTACAAATACTGAGAGCTACTATATTTTTGTATTAACTTCAAATAAGAAAAACTGGCATTACACAAAGAATATTGAATTAAAATAAATTATGTTCTCTATTTTTATAGTTTTAATAAAATTTTTAAAAATAAGGCAAAAAATTTGATTTTAGATATTCTTTTCTCATATGTTGTAAGATGAGTACAATTATATATTTTTAAATAAACAAAATGGTCTCAAACTTTTAGACTAAAGAAAAATACTGATTTTATTGAAATTAAATACTCTCATTTTATTTAATAAACTTAAACAAAGAAAATAAAATATACATTTGCAAAAAATCTGAAGACAGAGCTAGAAAAAATTTAAAAACATAAAAGTTCTGGTAATTTCTAATAATAAATCATGTTTCAGTTGATTACATGTAATAATATAGTTATTACAAAATCCAATTTTAACATTCAATTATGTTTTGATTCATTATGTGTTTTCTAGCATATAATCTTTAAATTAATATTTAATAATCTAAATTTTATTAATTTTAATAACAATTTTTCTAATTATCTAATAGCTAAATTAAAATATTAAAAAAATTGATGGATTAATTGTTCTTTGAAGAAAATGTTCTATACAGTCACACAAGCTTGAGTATGAGAAAAATTTAAGTTTGGAAAACTCAATAATTTAAATATAACTAGATTGTTTCAAGAAGTATAAATTAAATAATTTTTAAATTTCATTTAATTAAGTTTAAAATATTATTCTAATATCAATATTTTCTCATTACCTCCTTTTACTTCTCCATTTGTGCAGATGGCTGACATTGAAAGAGATGTGATAACTGTAACAACTGTAGCAAGCAAAACTACCACACATCCTAAACCTAAATAATATTCATTATTAATAGGATATTAGAATATGAATAGTTATTTCATATTTATAATTTTTAATTACAACATCTACATAAAAAAATCTGTTTTATCATATGAATTATAAAATAGTATATCTTATATTGACACACATTAAGAGGACTTCCTGTTATTATGAGAAAGTAATGATTAAATTAGTTCCACCAACTTTATCAAATATTCAATTCTTGATTTAACACTAGAAGAGTTATAATTGTCAATTTTACTATCAATAAATTTTCAGAGTATATGTACCTTGTTCATAACTTTTGCGGTATAAGTTAAAAAAAATTAATATTTTTACTGTTTTGGACTAAAAGACCTTGAAACATCAAGAAATACAGTAAAACCCCTGAATTTTTTTGCATATGGTGGTTGTTAGTGTGAGTGTGTATGGTAGGGGACATGAATTTGTTCACCCACTTTGAAGCTTAATAACTCTTGCACTTTTTGTAAAAATATTTCTTAAATGTTGCAGGAAGATTTGTGTATTAGGAGAATTGGTGCTATTAAATTTTGGCAAGAATAAGTATTAGATCTTTTATATCTTTTTCATAAAATTCAATTTGTATTTTTTTAATTTAATCATTACAGTAATATCATTTGGTTTTTTGTAGCTTTATAACATTGCTGGTTTTTAAAGATGCTCTAATATATACTTATGTGTTACTGTTCTTGTATTAGAACACTATTACACTGGGCATGGACACATGACTTCATTAGAAGCCATGTGCCCAATGCACTTTGTCAAATTTTGTTAGAAATTTCTACAGACATTTCTAAATTAACACAAACAATTATTTATTGTACCATCGTCACAATACCAGAATGCAATTTTTAATGACATATTTTAAAATTGAATAAATTAAGAATATGTTCTCTATCTTAAATTAGTAGTGTCTTGCCCCTGTACATCATACTTTTCCTGATAACAGAATCATCTGGTCATCTACGTAACCTCCATTCAAGGGAAAATTTTTAAAATGAATTCATGTGGTTCTTATATAGTTAATTGGGGCCTCCTGTCCCTAAGCGTTCCATATCTGGTCTTGACTTTCATCTATCTAACACTATTCTTGAGATTAAGAAAAGAAATGGACAGATGACAGTGGGAATTTATAGGTCTACAATTTTTTCAAATTGTAGCCCAACTAGTCATGTATATTTTCAGTATATGGTTAAATATGCTATCATGATTTGTCAGATGTTTCACATAATATTACGCAATTTTGCAAAAAGAGCTTACTATTTCTAATTATATTTATACCGTATATCTAAATAAATAAAAAAATACTGTAATGTAACATCCCAATAATGGACACTGTCAGGACCAAGAAGTTTGTCTGCTATTTAGAGGTAAATAAAATGGATGTCCTATTTCAAGGGTCTGGGGATAATAAAAATGTCTGTTAAGAGGAGATGTTCTGTTATTCAGGAGTGTCCATTAAATGGAGTTTTCACTGTATATAGTAATGAAACTGTGTTCAAAAAATAAATAAAATAATATATGAAAAATGGAGACTTCATTAAAAATGTAAAATTTATAATTTGAGAGATGGAAAAGACTCAATAATAAAATAAATAATTAATAAAGTTACCTAGGAGAATTACATTCAGATATTACTGCTAAAATGTAGTGTTAAAAACAATCTAAAACTGATTAAGCTATAGCTAGAGCAGAATATAATGAAACGTGTAAGTGAAGAAAAAATGAGAAAATATGTAGATTCCAATCATTAAATCATATATTTAACCCTCATAATTTTGTTCATTACTTTCATGTAAGTACTTCAATCATTTTTGTTTTAATAAATGTGAAAAGCACATGAATATAATAAAAGTATATAGCAATTCATTGTATTAATCATACTTACCAATGCCTGCTTGGCCAACAACCCAAGACAATCTGAGAAAAAGCATAACACCCCATATATTTAGCAGGCATCTTACCTATAATTTAAAAATACTTATTTAAATATCAAATAAACATTTCAAATTGTTAATATTTCTTAACTATTCTAAATGTACAGAGAATGAATTTAATTATTTTCTACGTTTTGAAATTATAGGAAATCATTAAGAGTTTTAATATTTATGTATTGTTTAGAAACATGTAAGATTAAAAAAAATACTAGACAAAAATTCTCTTTTACTAATATAACAATTATATAAACAGCAGCTAAATTAAATTATCATTATATCCAAATATACAAATATCTTTATGTATCTTTTATATATATACACTGTATATAAATTTGTAATCTTTCTATAAATCTATTTTGAATGATAAAGAAGTTATCCACTTACCAATACACCCTGAATCCATCCAAACTTAACAGCTGTTTTGGTTATTTGTTCACTTTGTTTTGGTAACTTTTCCACAGGCTAGAGAAGAAAAAAGTAAAACCTCAAATATAGTATCATAATTCTTGAATTTGTATAATTAAAATAATAATTTTGTATGAAATTTGATGTTCATAGATCTGAAAACTTTATTGTGTTTTACTATAATTCAAATAAAATATAGGGAAATGATGTACACTGATATTGAATGAAAAGAAGAAAACTAATAGAATGCATAGCTGAAAAGAATATTGAAATTTTAGAACTCAAAAATATATGCATTTCAATAAGGAGTGCAAATGGTTCACCAAATAGTAAGGGACAACACAGAGTCCAACATATTCAGGTTAAGCCAGATTACATTATATAGGAAAATTAGATAATCCATATTTAAATGTAGACTACAGTCGCTGTGACTATAGCCATCTATATGTCTTGTCTATATTAATTTTGAACAAAAGTCATTCCATTTTAAGTGGAAATTTCAATAAATAAAGATGGACTTTCTGTTTATACAGAATTAATATAGTTCACAAGAATGTCCAAAGTCAACAAAAGTATAATATAATATTATATAGAGTTTCAGCACTTGATCACAGCACTTGATCAGGATAACATTGTTTTGAAAGTGGTTAACAGGTTTCAAATTGACAACAGTTTGAAAGAGGGGGAAACTGCAATTGAGTAAGAGTATACTCTTATGAACAAGTACAGTCTCAAGAACTGTTGTATCAACAAATGGCATTAGATATACCAGAAAGAGTCCATCCTGATATGCTTTTGTACCACAATTTTGAACATTTTGAGAACCAAACAAAACTTGGCATCTTATTTAATGGTAAATAAAAATGAAATTCAAACTGGTTGTTAAAGAAACAAAAAATATGAATTTATTAAGGATGTTTTCAGCCTACTGTTAAGGCAGCTTCAGCTAGTTAAACCAAACTTGAAGAGCATCTCTCTTGCAAATTGTATCAGATATCACTGCTAAGCCTCCCAATTGTCAAAATTTACATACAAGACGCAACAGTTCATAGTGACTTTTCTTCTGTGCCCACAGATTCCAGTGTGAGCAGTTTCTCATGCAGAATGGAAAAACTCACTTCTGGAATACAGTTGTTTGAGAACACCATGTTTTGTTTCTAGCTTGTAAAAAGAGTCCTTCATGTTTGTGACAATTGCAAGAACACTTCTTTGATCACCACAACCTGTGTCAACATCTAGTATACTGATGTGTACATCATCTCCAACTTTTGCTGGTGGGAATTTTGCATCTGAATTTTTAAGCATCTTCGCACCTTGAGCTTTCAAACTAGCATGAGCTGTTGACATCATCTTCCTGATTTCTTGTTTATTATGACATAGCCTACAAGTAATTATCACTCCATACCCTTTGTCTGCTTCATTTCTTATTCCACAAATTGCACAAACAACTTTGTTGCAGGATCCATAAGAATAGGCCGAACTACATTCTCTTTCATACACTATACAGTATCTTTTCCCATTGTTATTGTCAGGCAACTGGTCTGGACTTTCTGATGGTTTCACCAACATGGCAGCAGCTTCATTTTCAGAGGCAGTCCCTGCATTTATAGCATCCTCTATTTTTTCACACATGTTGCCTATCAGACAGTCTTGCAACAGCACGTTGAATTTTGTCCAGGGATTTCCTACCACTTTGTTAAATGGCCGGCCAAAGTAGCATATACACTAGTCATTTCAAATACATTGGACCTCAGCCACAGCTCTCAGCCAAAGTGCAAAATAGCCAGCCAATTTGAGAATTGGCCAAACTTTGGGCATAACATAGTGTTTTTAGAATGAATTTGGCTATATCTGTTTTTGTTTTTTCCCCCCAGTCTCAATTAACTGAACTTTTTATTATGTATTTCAATTGTTATTTTTACATTTTAAAATAACAATTGAAATACATACACAGATATACATGAAACACAGTTATGCATCATTAAAGCGTTTTTAATTAACTATGTTTAAATTACAACATCAAAGCATGATTCTCAGTACCAATCTATAGACTGTGTTTGTGATAAAGTTTCCGTTTTCTGACAGGTTGTATAACAAAGTAACTTATTAAACAGAATAAGAATTTGTCAATAAATAACATTTTTAAAATTCTGGTTCTGTACATATTTATAGTACCAAAATTACAATACTATATATTGGAAATTTGAAGACTGCAGCTAGATGGATGCATAAATATGAAACAATATGTTGTTTGTGAACTGAAAACATCCTTCAAAATTTATGAAATATTAATTGAGAATAATAAAATATGTAATTTTTACTATATTACAAATGAATAATTATGTTGCTTAACAATCATTTTATTATAAAATAAACAGATTAAATGAAGTTATTTCTATTTGTTAGTATTGTCTACTGTTTAATAAATTTTTATAAAAATACTTATGTAATTCTCTATAAAAATAATTAAAATTTAGTTTATATGCATAACTACCCTCATTTAGGAACTTTCTTATTATCGTATGAAAACACTATATATACAGTAAATCTTCTAAAGTTTGTGATAAATGTTCTTTTATCTTGATCTAATTTCACTTAATAAAAATGTTTACTCTGATGTATCTGTTTACAGTTTATGTAATGTAAAAATATATGTGAATACAAAAAAAACTAAAAATATATATTTTCTTAAACAAGTATCTCCAAATTTCTTCTCTAAATTTGCATTTCAAAACTAAATAAATTTATACTTCTACTGTATTAATGAACCATTAACACAGCTTCTTATTTTGAAATCTATTTAGGTTAAAGCCTTGAAGTAAATATCAGAATAACCTCTGAATGAAAGGATACACTATTTGAAATTATATAAGAAATCCCATGGCTTTAACGTTAAATAAATAATATGCAGTTTATTGCATGTACTAAGCAAGCTGCCATTTTGGTTTGTTAGTTCCATGGCCATGGAACTAACAAACCAAAACGGCAGCTGCTTAAGGAACATTGGTATCTTCATCTTGTGTTTGTAGACCTTGCCATTGTTAATCAGTGATCAACTCAGAGGACTGGTGAAAGTACTAAGACACATCACAAAGCATTAAACAACATGACTGCACAAATGTTATACACCAGTGTTTCTCAACGGGGGTGATATCGCCCCCATGTGGGCGTTTTTCTATGTTGAGGGGGCGATTAGTAACAATTTATATTTTGGGGGGCGAAAAAACAATTTTCTGGGCGATATAGTAAAACATTATATTAAGAATAATTAGATATTTTATTTGTTATATCGTACAATCATTAAACAAATAACATTAGACTAGTCACTAGTCCATTCAATGCAGTACGAATTTGGCGTTAGCGTGGCCCTCGGCATCAGAATTTTGAAGTGAAGGGGGCGATACTACGTAACGGTTTTACTGAAGGGAGTGATGCTATGTTGAAGGGGGCGGCGATTCGTTAGAGGTTGAGAAACACTGTTATACACAAACCAATACAATAAAAAGTTATATTAGTATAAAATTACAGGCAATAACGTTGCCATAGGGCTAGTACAAACCAAAGAGAATAAAACTTTTCTACATCAAAAATAAGCCTTACCATGATGATGAAATGAATGAATTTGCATTACCGTAGTGCCTACTTATTAAAGCTGCTTTTGAGTTCTTGCATATAGCATCCATTCCATGCATCAAAAATGGTGCCATAAGTCTTTTTCAACTCGTTCACAAAGCTTTGTGGCATGGATGTGATGTCAAATTAACGTCATTTTGATGCATGAAAAAGAACTTTAGATTTAAGTTCTTGCGTGTAGCTTCTTAATACAAAAGTTATCTTGTGGTAGAGGAAGTGTGAATTCTAGAGATTCTAGAATCTTAGAAAAGAACGTGGGTTCGTTTCCAAAAGCAGAAAAAAATGACTTATACCTTTTGTACAGTATGCCACTGTGATGTGGAAATAGGAAGTAAAGGCAAAAGTGCGATTGAAAGACAAGCTACTACTGAAAAACATAAAACCAATATTCGAACTGCAGATATGGAGAAATGACAGAAATTGTTTGAAAGTAGACACTGTCAAAGCAGAACTCTAAATACATAATAACTTCACAGAAGAGTGCCCAGTTATGTACAAAACACTTCTTGCCAACAACAAACTACTGGAAATGGCAAGCAAAGGACAAATAAAAAGTAGACAGCCATGCCCTCAGTTTTGTTTTGTTTTTTAATAAAATACTGAATGTTTTTTTCTTTCTCAACATTTATTACTTCATGTATGGTTTTCAACGTTTATTATCATCACTGATTATTGAACATTCCATACATTTATTTTTCCACTTTTTATTTATACATGTACAGTATGTATGAAAAAACAGAAACCACATGTCAATGAGCTCAATGGAGTGACATAATTATTTAAGTAATTGGGCACTACATTCAGCAAAGTGTACTGCTTTGAATAAAATAGTGGAAGTTAAGAAATTTCAATTTTTTCCCCCATTTATTTTGTCATCAAACTATTCTTTGAATCATGTAGAGTATAACAAGAAAAACAATTCTTTGTGACGTTCATGACAAGAGATAGTATGATCCATGAGCAAACTGTTACAAAAAAAAGATTACGTAAAATCCACTGTACTTCAAAATATCCTTTTTTTTCTCTTAGAACAGGTTCAGGTTTTATTTAACAGATCCCAACTACTTACAAAATTAACTACAAGGAGGTGCACTGAACAGGGAAATTCCTTGTTCTTGGCAATGACAATAGTGACTCGGGGTGTGTAACAATTACTATACAATATTTGCATAACTTACACTTAACTTAAATTTAACTTATAACTAAGGAAATGAAGGGATTATAGGAAAGTGAGAAAATCATAAATAGGAAAGAGATAAAATCCCCGGGATTTTTCCTGGTTGATGTATGCCCTTGGGTAGGATACTGATTTATTGCTTATTTCTCTCGTTCGCTCGATACACTTCTTTCCACTTGGGTGTCTTGAATATATTGGTCTCTCTTTCTATGCTCTGAGACTCTTGACTTTCATATGACTTTTACGATCCCTTAGAAAGGCATCCAGAAGCTCCTTAACAAAACATATCTCTGTGTTCTTGACTCAAACACCTCACTTTCTTATCATCTACCAATGGAAAATTCCAGACTTTTCTCGACACGTCTGATTTCTTCAGTGTCTACCCAAAAAGTGCCTGATCTCTCAGTCGTTTTGCCCCAGGCCTTCTCACCTTCCTTTGTTTTCTCCCAATTCTTAGGACAGCTAATCCTACTCAAAAGGTAACAACAGTCTAGCGAAAGTTCCAAGAAAGAGTTAGAACAAAGGGAGGACAGAAATTAGACAATATATTTAAAATATAAAACTATATACAAATGGACGACGGCCACATCTTCATTCTTATTCGACAAATGCATTTGCATATTAGCTGTACCATTGCTTGAAATCTGAGTTCGGTTGAGTTTTATAACATATCACTTCAAATAAACAAAACATATTTAGAAGCATCCGCATTAAGTCATAGCCAGGGGCACTCCTGGCTATGACTTAATGCGGATGTCAGGTACTTGGGGCATGTGCCCCTTTTGTTGTCCTTTTCGTAATTCCCAAGGGAGCTCTAAGGTTTCATTTTTATCACAGAAAACTTTTTTACTGATGACAAAATTAAACATATGTTATTAACTTAAAATTTGTTTTAGTGGGTCGTGATAGTTAGGTGGAGTACCGAGGTAACACTGTATTTGATTGACGCGATTTTGATATCCGCGGTAGCTTCGAGGGATTAATTAACTGCGTTAATCAAGGGATACCTGTAAATATACTGTACATTTTATATAATGTACGTACGATGCTCTCTCTTTATAGCTTGTGCTCTCATTTTTTAATTGTCTGCGGGCGCCACTGGACATAGCTTTCCCCCTCCCGCTGGAACGGCATTTTGTTAACAGGTATGTGAACTAGTTTCTTTGGATATATTTCTTGAATTTTCCCATTACAAATATTTATAATGTATATTTTAGACATCGATTAATATAGAATATTTTATTAATATTTAAAGAAAAATGTCTAACATTTAAAAAAAAAATCCAAAAACGAGTTGCTAACTTTCCCGGGAAAAACCTATTTTTTTTTAATTTCTCGACGTTTCAAGGTTTCCTGAGTCAAAAAATGTAAAAATTTTGGGGGTTATTTTTTGACCGATCGCTATACTTTCCCTCTGTTATATATATATAACAGCGAGAAAGTAAAAATCGCAAGGTCGATTCAACTTGATCGTTTAAATGTCCATTTAAAATAAATATTCCGATTGAAACTGATCGATTTTCATTTTTCTTCTTCTAAGAATTTGATGTTTAAAGAGTGAGAAGCGATGTACTGTACAACCCAAATGGTTTATTTGTATTATGTCTCCAACGAAGAAACTATTGACAGATATTTTTGGTTGTAAAAAATCGAATAAATTCTTTTTTTTTTTTAAGTCTCATTTCATACGATACGACACTAAATACGTGACGCAATGCTGTACTTTATCATGGATTATTTATGAATTTTAAGAAATTGTTATGAAATGAATAAGTCATCATAATGACTCGTTTTTGTCATATACCAACAAAGATTTTTCAGCTAGTAATCTGTTGCAAAGAAGAAAATTTTTTTTCTTTTTAAAATGAGTAATAATGACTAAATTCCTTAAAGAACCAATCACTAATTCCAATTACAGTAGAACCTCGAAAACTCGACCTAATGTGGACCGAAGGGTGGCCGAGTTTGTGAAAATGCCGAGTTATCGGGAATGGGGTTAAAAAAATAAGTACGAGTGTTTCCTCAGAAAATACTGTACTGTACTTGTACAGTATTTACTTGTACAGAATATAACAGAGAATAAACTGCCCAAATACCCTTAAACAAAGGAAAAGTACGTCCTTTATGAAGGCATAGAGCCACTACATGAAAATGAAAATTAATGAATACACTGTGTACAGTAATTTACCTGATAAGACAGACCTCAGAAAAATACTTTATGAGAGCTTTTATACTTTTATAAAGCTGTCTATAATGAAAATTAATTAACTAAGGATTTTTTCGCCCTGCCAAGGTGTGGACCAGTTATCCGGAGTGCTAAGTTATCGACGGACGAGTTTTCGAGGTTCTACTGTACTAAATTTCATAAAATTTTTGCTACTTCCATCCATAAGTTTCGCTATAATATGCCAATGATTGCAGTGTCACTCTCTTTGACAAAAATTTTGCCGGTAATGCTGTTGGAGTATTTTCTGTTAACGTATCGTTGTCTTTAGTTGGATTTTATCTAACAACAACAGGAATTCGGCGACAATTTGAACAAATAACGAACTAGTGAATGATTTCGGAATTAATTTTTCTCTGTCGCTATGGACGGCGCTTTATTTCAATCTAGAGACTGTATTCTGCGAAAAACTTCAATAGATAAACGCATCTAAGGAACTTACTAACACTTCCGATTTCTAAACTTCCTGTTGTTGCTAATCAATGTTATTACGAGTTTAAGTATTTCTAGAAATATTATCTATGATGTTTTGAGATAATGAATGCAAATTTACATCCTGAACATAAACGCGGAACAGTATGTCGCGTAGTGTATTGTTTTAATTTCATAGGTCAACCATCCAATTATCTCAACAGTCCAGAGTATGTATCTTGAGATTTGTGAGGAAGTAATGAAGATAATATAAAGATAAAATAAAACGCTACAGTAGCTGTAAAAGACGAAATGCAGATAACGCTTTCAAAAGTTAGAAAAAAAACAATAGTAGTTGAACCAGCCTCTAATCCAGGGGTTCTCAACCTTTTTTTTTACCCATAGACCCCTTTTCCTTTTAATTATTTTTGTGGATCCCCATACATTGCACAGAAAAAGAAAAAAAAAAAAAACTTATATTTCTTTCGTTACATTGTTTCAAATTGGAAAAATATTTTAATACTGAAGCTCTGAATTTCAGAAAAAGTAACTACTGTATTTATGAACTAGCACTTAATACCTCTTACCTTGTCAAGAGGGAGTTTTCACAGAAATGAAGGTTAGCATTAAAATAAACTGATTACCTTTATACTGGAGGGAGGCTATAAAGTTTATAAGCCTTCCCCCAAATCTTCAAGATCTGGAACAAACTGACGCAAAACGTTCAGAAATGCCACTGTCAAATGACATGACGCTGATGGTATAAGATTCTCCTAACAGAACCCAGTTTTATAATCTCTCTTTGACCTTTGTCAATGAGATATTTAAAATATTGAATACGTAAACGACACACACAATTTATATTTTAACCGTTATGGAAGAAATGAGTAATAAATAAATTGATAATATACTGTAGAAATTTAATTCTCAGTAAAACAATTTTTCTGAAGTAGAATTACCCTATAGACTACTAAAATATCACCGTGAACCCCTAATTCGGTATTTTTTTTCTGTGGACCCCCAGTAATGTTGAGAACAGCTGCTCTAATCATTCCACAGAGGAAAGAAGCACTGAGGAACCAACATATTACAAAATAATGCAACTGAAACTTTACTCTATATTAATATCATATTATATTTCGGACTCTTCGAAAATCAATCACAGTAACAACTTACTGTGATTGATTTCGAAGAGTCCGAAATATCGGTGCAGGCTCTGTCGCAGATTGTACCTTTACTCAAGAGGAATCGGCGAGAATTCCGATCCTTTTTGACGAATAAACCAAACTTTTTTTATTTTTAAGTGGTTATAAAAATATATGACCTAGTTTCGCGGCGCTACGATCGACATACTAATTTCCAGTTACGTGAAGAGCTTGGTCTATGTATTATAAGCTGGTATGTACAGTACTGAACAACGATACAGTAGTTTTTTCTTCTTAACGGTTCGGATAATTTGGAGTTTCGGATAATCAGTTTAATTATACAGTATAAACTCGAAATCTTTTCTTTTAAATATGATTTCTACACAAATGTATTCGAGTGTACGCGAATGACTAATCGTAGAGAAGATTCAGATTACAGGTAGGCCTCCTACAACGCGGTAGATACGTTCATTGAAAATACCGCGTTGTTGGAAATCGCGTTATAGGAGACACCAACTTAATACAAAAACTGGGATTCGGTTCTAAAAAGAGAAAAACTTGGTATTTGAATGGCGTTTTTTGAATTTTTCAAACCAGCCACTGCTAGCCACGAATTTAACACTGGTTCACAGCTGACTGTCCCATTTGTTTTAAATAATCAAATATTTTTAAGGCTTTGTGTTTAAGTGCAGTTTTATTTAAAGGCAACCGTTTCTTGTTCATATCTTCTACCCATAATATTAGCGCTTGTTCCATTTTTTCCATTATAGGTGCCCTCGGACGAGCAACATTTTTCGCGAGAATAGATGATCCGGATGCGACCACATTTCTGATCTTTTCTCCCGACCGAATCGTCGACTCATTTAAATTAAAATGCCTACCGATATCAGCTATCCGCTCGATATTTAATTCGATCCAAAATTTCTATCTTTGTTTGAAGAGTTATAAATTTCCTTTTTAACGACGGTCCTTTCTTTTCATTCGGCATTGTTATGGCTAAAATTTTTTCAATCAATTTTGTGGACAGTAAAAATCGCAAAAAATAACTTCCTTTCACTATGTTGTTAAAAATATACACACAATAGAAGTTTATACTGTATTTTGGACCATTTTTGCGGTCCCCACTTATTGAAAGAGTATAAATGATCGATAATTTAGTGATATATTTGAGTGTTTACGGTAACTGATGCACATCTGTCTAGAAACCGGTCTTTCCCTGAAACTTTCAATGGAATAACATGCCAACGTCCACAAACATCTGTTTTCAAAGACTTTTAGCTCAATATGCCAAACTGCGACTCGTATCACGTGATCCGTTGCGATTTTTCTATGTGAAGATAATTCGTTTCTAAATACCGTAAAACAGTGTTGTAAGAAAATTTCCGCATTTTTACAACCGCGTTGTAGGAGGCCTACCTGTAATTCAAGAGAAGGAAATTACTATTGGCAAATTGCTTGTTTCCTAGCGGAGTGAATTTTAAAAGTTCGGAAAAATGGCATTAAGAAACTGGAATATAAGTTTTATACCGTAGTCAGGTATTAATAACGTTGAAGAAAATTTGTTAAACTTAATACTCAAAATTTTATTAATGAATCTCACGAAAAAGCGTATTTATAAATTATTCTCCCAATCAATAAGTAATTGATCATAAGAGTTCAATAAAATATGATTATAAGAAAGATGAATCTTCACCATCAAAGCAAAATTTAGAAATAAATTATTTGAAGTATCTAGAAAACAATTACGCATAGCAGCAAGATATTTTACGGACTACATATTTATTAATTAAATTAATTAAAAGAGAGAAAAGTGTAGAATGATCATGCATTAAAATAAATTAAAGACATATATATAATAGAAATGACAAACTTCTAATACAAATCGACATGTCATTGCGATTAAATAATGATTTTAAACTTTCAGCAATATCTAATTACAGATATTCATAAATATGAATCATTTTTTTTAATTCTCATGTACAATTCTTTAAATTTTCACCATACCATAATTTAAAATATTAATGAAGTTACGTAGCAAAATGTAAGAAATCCGACAAGCTGATGTATTATTGGAGAAAATTAACGAGAGAAATATTAAGGTAACACTAGATATTGCTGCAGGTAGCAGATCAGAAAAGATATTCTATAAAGGGAACATACAAAAAGAATGTGTGGATCGAATGACGACGAATAAAAATATTTAGAATAATAAATTAAATAAGAATTTCTTTTATACTAATTCATTTAAGCTTTCACATACAGTAAAGCTACAATTATCCGAATTGTCTCAGACTTTGTTGAAAACAAACAGGCATACACAGTATATACGAGTATATGGACTCTCTCTTCATGTGCCATATCAGGTCACCCTGATGTCGGAGAACACACGGCGCAGGTTAGTACGGATTGGTATGCGCGCCAAGTGATGTCCTGGGAAAGTTAGTACCAGAGTTGTTCCCCGTTGCCTTCTCTGGATACGCGATGTTACGCGGGGGAAAGAAATGCCTTCCGGGAAGTCTTTTAAGGGTAACTGGCCCGTATTCAGGCGTTACAGACGTGGAGAAAACCTGGAAAACCAAGTGGATAGATAGCCCGTCCGAGCGAGGCGCGAACCGACGAGCGAACTCCCAGTGTTCAGGGACAGAACCGCTTGGCCACTGGTGGGCCATATGACAATATACTGTAGAAATTTATTCTCAGTAAAACAATTGTTCTGAAGTAGAATTACCCTATAAACCACTAAAATATCACCGTGAACCCCTAACTGTACAGTACATAATACAGTGGTACCTCAGGTTATGAACGCCCCAGCATAAGAAATTTTCAGGATACGACATGAAATTCGAGCATATTTTTGCTCCACGATACGAACAAAAACTCACCATACGACGTTACATTAGTTCGCATTTTTCATTTGTTTTTCTTACTACAGTTATTTTTTTAATGTATTACTTGGCTTTAATTTGAGTATGTTTTTCGCGTTGGAACGAATTATTTGGTTTTACATGTAATCGTATGGGAAAAGATGATCCACCTTACGACATTTTCATGATACGATCTCAGTTTCGGAACGGATTAATTTCGTATCCTGAGGTACCACTGTATTTCGTTACATTATATTTGGCACAAAAAATGGAACGCATTGTTTCGAGTCAAATTTTTTTCCGTAATTATTAGTATATATGTGACCTCCGAAAACGTCTTCGAAGATTATTAGTTATGTTCAGACAAAATTCATTCAAATCGATGCTTAGGAGGCATTCTGCTTTAACGACATGCCTTCAACAAATTCTATTCGTTAGTACTTTCCTTCGTAATTCAAAAGAATATTCCGAAATTCCAATAACGAAGTTTCAATGGTTTTGGTTATCTGTAAAGATAATGATTATTGTGTTTCTGTCTGTAGATGCAGGAGAAAAATGTCGAATCAAATTTTTCGCGTTATATTTTTACCACTTTTCCTAATTATTTTTTCCAAATAGGAAATGTTTTAGTTAATATAAAAGATTATATTAATTTGTTATCACTACTAGGTGCATATACAGACACTTGGCAATTCTATCACCATTCTATCATTATTCGGGAATTTCTTATTTGCCGAAACGCGTTTCGGGCCCAAGCCCCTCTTCCGTCGGCATTACTTCCCGGGATATCTTGTAGTATGATAATCGAAAATACATTATTATTATTACATTATTTCAGAAATCTAGGAAATACATATTTCATAAAAAGAATTACACAACTGGAATATCTACTTGTAATTTTAAGGTGGATTTGTTTATTCCAAGCCTGTATTTGTCAAGCTGAAATAAACAAACAAACCACTACAAAAAAACTGACTAAAAACTAAAAAACAAAATTATTGTTGGAATTTTTGTATACGTTTATCAAATTAATATAGAATAAATCAGAGAAAGATAATTATTTATTTATTTATTATCGATCCTCAAAGAAATGAGATAACGCACAAAGAATTGACATATCGGTATAACTTGCAACATGCGATAAGAGAAAGCATACAGATGCAGTTGTGACTGGCGCCTTTTCTCAATTGTGGAACAAAAAACTAAACTAGAGTAAAATTTTTCATTGAAAGTTATTGCAGAAGAATTTTCATAACACAAACTAAAAATATAATTTAATGAGTTGTCTGATCAACTCAGTTTAATATGAATCAATTTTAAAAAAGCTATAAGTATCAATATTCTTGAATCATGCTCTTACAGGCCTACAGCTATCGCGCGAATTGACATCTCTTCTTGAACTTTTGGTGAGACGACATTCATTTTGTTATTTTTCTTTGTTTTTTTAATCACTTACAGGAAGTAAACACTATTACGCAATTACTAAAAAACTGGATGATTTAAACTAAAAACAAAATGGATTTGTATAGAACTATTTCCAGGTAATGATTTATTTAATTTATAGTCATAATTATCGATATATACGTAAATATATAGCCTATATATAACCCAAGGAGATTTTTGTTCCTTAAACTCCTCCTAGATTTTTTAACGAATTTGAACAAATTAAGTATTCATACAGGTAGATCTGAGATGTGCAATAAGCTTTTTCTTTTTGGATTCGATGATCTGTTCCGAAAATAAGAAAATTTCAGTTTGGAATCCGATATCAATATAAAAGGAGTCCATAAGAAACTTTTTGTATTATTAAGATTTTATAACAATTCAATGCCAAGTTCACTGAATTGTTAGCCAGTAGAACTTGGCCAGAAAAAGTTAGGTTATATTAGATTTACCACCTTAAATGTGGTATATAAAGAAATTTTTAAATTCATTTTTGTAGTTCGCATGGAAGCATGAATACATTTCACGTAGTCCAGACTACAACTAACTATTGACAGAATTAAAAATTTAAATTTAGTGTCTAAATGAAGTTATATGTTGTATGTCTAAAAATGTTATAAATTATAATAGATATACGGTATTTATATAAATTTATAATAAAGAATGAAAATATATAACACTCCCATATATTTATACAATTTCTTTTCATAAACTTGGTACATACTACTTACTAATATAAGTTTTCTATGTATGAGAATATTTTTTGTATCTATTTTGTTTTAGCAGTTATGCTTGATAACCGAAATATTTTAAATTTACCTACAATGGACTAATTAGAGATAATCTTTAAGTATTTTATAAACTAACGTATCAAATTTGTAAAGTAAAATTTAGACACTTCATTGACAATGAACTCAACAACAATTACAGTTCAGCTTGATAGGTAAACTACCATTAATATCAAATCACATCTCGCCACCTTTTCTGCAAATTTTCAATTCCGTGAGCATGGAATGCCTGCGGTTTTTCATTGAAGAAAGTCTCGAGGGTCGGGTATTGTCATTGAACTGTATATTAGCAATATGGTTCTGCAGGGAGAAAAATAGATAGTAGTCAGTTGGCGTCAAGTCCGAACTGTAAGGTAACGTTCCAGACTAGACTGGTCAGCTTCTCTAAGCTCATCTTTGATCTATTGCTGGGCGCATTTTGTCATGCGGTATCGAACTTTGAATTTTTGGACGAAGTTCATTGATCTTGGTGTTCAAACAATCCAGTTGTTTACAGTATATTTTTTTTAGCTGATTGGAAGAAGCTCAAAGATGACGCCAAACGAACGCAAATTGCCTTCCGCACTATCGGCCGGCCCTTTGACATTTGCAACAGCTGGTTGATCTTTGTTCATACATGAACACTTTACAAACGCTTTGTAGACGAGATCGTGAGCCTTCGTTGTGTTGTGACTACTTTTGAAGTGATAGAATAACAGCATGCAAATATGTGTTTTCGAAATTTTTCATATTGTCGGGCATTGCCAATGCATCTATTTCAAACGAAATATATAATGAAACTCCCTTTGGTTACTCTACATATATACCTATATAGAGTATTTTTTCCAGTCGTTTCTAAAAAAATCAGTGTCAAAATTTCACCTTTACAACCTGATGTAATATAATGATGGAGGAAAGTTTCTAAAATATTAACTTTGAACAAATATTTCATATGTAAGGAGCTACACGTTTATTTCTACAGATTAGATGTAGCAGCATTATATCCTTCGAGTCCACATTATTTTCTACAGTTACTTGAATTCAAAATTAGAGATATTGAGATTTTCGTACAAGACAAAAACTTAATATTTCAATATTAAACGAACCCACTATTCAACAAAAAATACTACGAATCGATCATAAAACCAACTAATCCGAAGTGATTTTCAACGAAATGGTTGAGAATGCTAATAAATTAAATCAAATCAACAACTTTAACATTAGATTTTGTACTTATAACAATTAATTTATGAAAATAATAGTAGATAGACTACTAACAACTTAACATTGTAATTAGATTAGAAGTAACGAAAAAGTAAATTTTATTAAAATCTTATTTAGATGTATTTGTAAGTAAAATTTCAATTTATGCTGCAATTACAAGCAATAAATCTGATTGTTCCTTCAAAATATTTTGAAATAAGTAACATGCAATGACCATATTCAAAACATTACTTAGTTTCGTAAAGATATAATTCTAATTAAGAATACAGATAATATCTAAATTGCAGAGAAGCGATCATTAACATTACGTTATACAATAAATTTTCTTATAAAACATTCCGAGAAACTAGAAAATATTTAAACAAAATAATTACTTTGAAAATTTTAATTAAAAACATTAAAATGCAATCCACGTATTGCTTTATATGCGTTATAAATTAAATTATAAATGAATTGGTCTTTAAATTTTCTGCGTTACTTTCACGTTTAAAGTCACAAATAATATTTATATTAGTTATTATTAAGGTATTGTGATCAATAATTAGTGTTAGATCAAAACCGTTCTTAGATTTCTTGCGAAGTTGTGACATCGAGTCTTCAAAAATTTGATTTCGTACAATTTCAATTCTTCTATACAAGATAAATCTAATATGCATCTTACCAAAACAAAAATCAGATTCATCACTTGTAATTACAGCAAAAATTGAAAAAATTTTAGTGATGATATTTACTGATATTTTATTATTCGAATAAAGATAAAAATTCATAAAATTAGATAATATTTTCATCTTTTTCTTACAAAATTTCATCATTTTTGCTTCCTTATTATAATTAAAAAATGTCTTAATAAACAAAAATATTTTAAAAACGTCGAACTAGTTTGTTAAATGTTGATGATTTAATTACTGAAATCATGATTTACAATTTAAAAATTTTTAGATTAGGTACTGTATATAGTAATAATACTATTACTACTAATAATAATAATTTTCAATTACATTCAATAATATAATTATTTTCATTAAGAAAATTGGATAGCTCAAACAATAACATAATTAGAAAGATTATGAAATCGTTTGGAACTTTGCAGAACCATCACTATAACAAATTTATCTTTATTAAAACAGACAAATAATGCTGCAATCCCGCATTAACATAAATTTTGTGCAGATATGTTTGATTAGAGAGAGTAATCTCACTATGAAGCTATGTTAATTATAAATTTCGTAAGTAACGTCGATAATTTCAAAAATTTTTTTTTCATTTCAAATAATGAAATTTTAAAATGCATAAATGAAAAACTTAAAATACGGCCTTCAAAAATGCGTGCAGATTATGATTTTTTTTTTATCACCACTATGATTAATTACAATAATTTGTATGGTTCTCACGTTTGACTAATTTGAAAACTCTTCTTCGGTCTTAATATTTTAAATAAATTTGCTTACGTATAAATTAAAGCTAAATTTAATACAAAAAAAAAAAAAATTGTAGTTGAGAAATTTCAAGATTTTTTCGTTGGAAAAAAAAAGAACTGCTGTTTAGTATCAAACGATTTTTTGATGAAATATTCTATAAGATATTCGAATAATTTATTAGCTTCTAATAAGTTTTTAATTTAATCAATAGTAATGTTTTGATCTTAAATAAAAATTATGATTTACAACTTTTTATTTTACAAAAATAATTTAACAGAAATTCTTAAAATGTGCTATTTTTGCCATAATACATTTAAATAAATTCGCAATGAAATTTGTATTAAAAATATATATATAATTTTTGCTTCGTCTTTTTGAAAAAAATTTTAAAAAGTGAACGCCTTTAAAACATTGACGACGTTCTCTTAAAACTATTAGAATTGAGTGTGTGTGCCATTTTTATTATCGCCAGCTTATAATTTAGACTGTTTTTATCATTATAACAAAATTTATTATAGTACTACATACTATTCAAATTTAAACCAATTTGATCAAATTTAAATACCTAATAAACTTTTTATGATTCCAAACGTTCTTTCGTAATTTTGATGATATATTTTTTAAAGTAATTTGCTAATTAAAATATCTATTTCGAAAGCTTTTATCTTAAAGTATCAAGACGCAAAAGTACTGTATATTCTACGTGGCATTTGTGCATTAATTGACATGGTATAACAGTTGTTTAATAAATAAAAAAACTGATAAAAATTATCATTTTATTCGGACAATTCTATTATAAACTGAAATTTCTCTGCACGTTCGTTCTGATTTTATCTAACGTTGTGTGATGGCATTCACACTTCATTAAGTTAGTTTCAAAATAAATCAAAAATATCTGAACGGAATTGCTTATTTTCGGAGAAGACTAATGTGATGTGACTAATGCTTATATACTGTAGAATAAATTATATTTACATCACAATCATCAACTATTAAAAATACTGTAATACAATGAAAGCATGTTAGTAACGAATATTTGTCGTCGGTCCTTGTGAGAATAATCGTAATAAGTAAAGTGCGTTAATTTATGGAGAAGATATATCAAAAATAAACTGTATCGAGATTATTATTATGTGCAGGAAAACATTAAATTTTTTAAACTTTTAACTCTATCCCGCGGACACTAAAAGAATCTTTTTCATAATCATTAGAAGTTCAACCAAACTCAGAGGTAGCGACCGGATGATGATGAATACGATCCAACAAATCTGGGACAAACCATAAAATTTTAGTGTTGCTTGTTTGCACTTTATCTCCTATATTCTTTGCGTTGCCTCAAAGAATATAGATAAAGAACAAGATGTCTCAAAGAGAATCTCTAAAAAGTGCTTATGAAATTTCTCCTCCTTCGGATAATTTTGAGTTCTTGATTATTTGTTATCTTTTATATTCAGTTTTATTTATTTTTTTATGTCTGTCTATCTGTAAATCTTGAATGCTTCAAGACAGATCCAGGTTTCTTTCGACTTTTTAGGATTTCTGAGGAATACAATGTTATACTGAGTATTGATGGTAATATGTATTTTTAAAATTAAAATTATTGTATTTAATTTAATTGCAATAAGATTTTCTACGATATCTTTGATAGATGCATCATTTATAATTTGTTCTGAGTGATGGATAAATTGCCAAGTTAATGTTTAATATTCAGTATGTTCTTAATATTGTCATAAATTCTATTTTACCAAAAATTTTGATAAAGTAAAATCCAAAAATTCACAAAAAACTCAAAACTGTTATTTTTTACAATCACCAAAGATCATGTTATTTTATTTAACTGTTGGAATGAAATTAAATAAAACGCTTTAATTATAGTTATTTTTTAGCCAGCTACTTCATCTGCAAGATATATTAAATCAATCTTCTCTTGACACTAATACAATATTGTTCCACAGCTAAAGATTTTGTTATCCATTTATTAAAAGAATTATTTTTTTAAATCAAATCAAAATTTCGATTTATTGTTTATAAATGCTGATTAATTCTATTTAAAAAGACTTACACACGAATAATTTGTGAAAATAATAAAAATTTAAGTGTAAAAATAAAGTATTCATGATCTCAAACATTAATCCATGAAGATCTGTTAGATTTCTTAAACATTGCAAACAACTTTAAATATATAACTAATTGAACTAATGACATGAAGTTGCGGAAATAACAAAAAAGGTCTACATCTATTTAAATTTTAACTAAAACGTTTCGTTAAAACAACTTTCTAAATTTTTCATCAAATACTAATTCACGTCTATTTTATATATAAATCAATTTTTTCTTAAATTATTGTTAAAATTTTCTGCACATTATGATTGTCTTAATTTAAATAAGTTTCAAACTATATTAGATAACAAATTGTTGATTATTAACTCTTGAACTTAAGACTGAAAATGGTTATTGAATATCTTACAATTCAAACAAGTCGATGGTGAATTTAAATTAGTTTCAGTGATATAGGGTTACAGTCTACTATTTCAAATAATCATTCGGACAAGAAAACTTAAATTCAAGTTAGCAGGATCTTCGAGTATATTATAATTTTTCAAGGTTATAATAAAGTAACAATGAATGAAAAATATAATCTTCGACTCATGTTCATTTATTCTCAAGAATTAAAAGTTTCTTTTACTAGATTCAGAAACAAATATATAGAAAATTTACGAAAAATACCTGAACTACCTGTCTAACACATTTTATATTAAGTAAGAATATTTGAAGGAACATATATGTTTCTGTAAATATTAAATTTGCAGAAGCAATTTAATATTTTACTATAATACTAAATTAATTTATATAATTTGCAGAAGCATGTATGCTCCTGCAAATATTAAATAAATACTTGAAACTTTAATGTAAAATTTTTCGATGCTTTAGATAATCAGAAAATAAAATTGCTATTTTGTAACAAAGCATTTGAAATACTAAAATAATTAAATCTAATACAAATTCTATTTCAAAATTGAAATTCTGTATTAAATTTTAGATAAAAAAATAATAATTAAAAAATATATATTTTACTTTGTGTTTATCACGGATTTAAAGGATAAAGTTAAAAAAAATAGATTTTTATTGATTTTATTTTTTGGAAAAAATCGATCTTGGACATATTAAATATTGTGAAAATTTTATCATAAAAACTTATAAATTATTATCGATTTTTAATTTAAATTTATTTATTTTGTTGTGATATTAATTCAATAAACGAACGACAGGAGGAATTTAAAACAAAATTCAAGTTTTAAAATCGAAAATAATGTCTATAAATAGAAATTACGTTAATAACGTTAAGATATTCGTTAGTCTGCTTCCATTGATAAGATAACACCTACAATTAGTTATTTTTACAGAATATATATCATCATTTATATTTAGTAAACGTAAAATTCATAAAAAGCTATTTTTATTCGGAATATTTATTTCAAATTTAGTATATTTTTATATTTAAAAAAAAGAGTAATGATTTTCGAAGAAAAACTACATTATAAAATAAATATAGTAATTATTATCTACATTCTTTTAAAACACGATTTTAAAACAAATTCTGTTATTTTAAACATAAAAATACTAAATAATAAAATTAACTTTACTATTAAATTAAGATATAAATAAACTCTTTAAATACTTTCACTACATACAATTTAGTTGTTGACGTGTACAATGCATTATTACAATCATTAAAAATAAAAATAAAACCAATTAAAAATACTCCAAAATAATTGTTTTAAATTTTGGAAAGAAAAATTAAAATTAAAATAGATAAAAATAATTTAACAACATATTATAAAACAAGTAGTTTGTTTTTTTATTATATAAGCTATTACCTTGTTTTTATATTAAATTAAAATAATATACAATTGATATAGAATTTCTAAACATACGTTAATTAGAATTCACAACAGAACTATGTTCGTCGTAGTAATAAAATTATTCTGAGAACACTGATATTTATTAATAATAGCATCATCATTAATTATTATTATATAAAAATCAAGCGATGATTTATACTAACAGTATATTGTTATATGAACAAAAAAAAAGAAGTTATGCTAATTAATGGTTCAAATTTTTAAAAAAGTTTCAGATCAATACATTTAAAATCGATTTCGATATCAAAAATTAATTCTTTAAAAATCACAAACAATTTTAGATAAATCATTGTAAACTTATAGCATTAGTTACAAAGAAATCAAGAATGATATCATGTATCTCAGACTAGACTATATCGATCAAAGAATCGACGTTAAGTTACAACTAAAATAACCTCTCTACCTGTACAGGAATGTTATTAAAGAGTTTTATTAGCAACATTCTAGCTTAAAATTAACGATTGATTAACAGATATTATCCATTACATTATATCAAAGTGTAGCAAGTCTACAAACATTGAATAACGTTTTTCCTGCATAGTTCGTGTGTATTGTTTGAATGTGCCATTAAGTTCGATCGGAACATTTTAAGAAATATACGAATAATTCATTATCTTATTTGATTTTAATTTGTATTATAAATAGATTTTTAAAAAACTGTTATCATTTAATAAAATGTAATAATTTGAAATATATTAAAAGTCTCGTATATAGAAAACTCTGAAAGAGAAAAATCATACAAAAACTAGGAAATAGAAATTATAAAAACAAATAATCGATAAAATATGCCTTGTATGCTATTAAATTTTTTGATAAGTTTAATCATTAGAATGTAAACTATTATAATAATTTATATATTAATGATTAAACTTATAATAGTTTACGTGGAAAAAATCTTAAGCATTTGTCCTTAGTAGAAATTGATAGCAGCGATTGAAATCTTTCAGATCGTTTCAAGTATGTCTTTATACACACAAGCACAGACATGTTTTGTTTAGAAAAATAATATAATGTCACATATAATATCTCAAATATCATATGAAAAGAAAACCACAACGAACTAAAATTCAAAAGGTATCGACGTCTAGTTTCTATAGCACCAAATATTTTTCTAAACTTACGAAAGTATACTGATTTTACAGATATTGGATAGTATCCAATGTCGCCATCTAGTTTGCTGTAATTTATTTTTTTATATAGTGTAGTAAAACGTTAATAATTAAAAACTAGGACACCGAATTATTTCTACTTGATTTATATTTAAAAGACTTTTTTTAATACACAGAATTGTATATAAAATATGCATAACATTTGTTATACGAACATTTTATTTCATATGTCGGAAATATTTCCCATAATAGATATTTGATTGCATAAATAACTGTTAACGCACTATCGACTTCAGTAAAAAAGTTAAAACCGGCTCAACAGGAATAGAAATTTCTCCGAATATTTAAAGCATATTATACTTTTAAGTATAGCATTGAAGAAAGGGGAAACTAAATTTGTTATGATTTCTTCTGAAAATCATTCGGCATGGAATGCTGCCAGGATATTTAGGTATACAACAATGAATTCTGAATATAATAAAATACTCCCGTCGACAGCAATAAGTAATTCTTCAAAATTAATTTCCTTTTGATATAGAAATTTGTTTAATTGTAATTATAAATACAAAAAGAAATTCTTAGTGTTAAAATGACAGATTTAAAAAACTTTAATAATAAAATATTTAACGACTAAATTACGTTAAAAATTATTTATGAAATACAATTTCATTATCGATTGAAATTATATATATATATAATTAAAACTACCGTATTCCATTTTAAAAAAGGAAGTGTTTGCGGTATACAATGTATTGCAAAATTAAGAAATGCGTTTCATAATCAATACCAAAACTTAATAAAACAATTATTTCTATGCAAATTTCCGATAGTTTTAGTTCTCGGCGTGAGATCTATGCACTTGACATTAAAATTATCCAAGGGAAAACCTTCCTAAAACGTTGGCAAAATTCCAATTAGGGCATAAAATGCAATGTCAGTAGGTATTTAAACGTATTGCGGCTTTTCAAATGATCAGGATTAAATCTTTTAATTCCTAACTCCATAAACATTGTTACAATCGATTTTTACATTCCAACAAGCATGCGATAGATTCACTCAAAACCAACCTTCCACATCAATCCGAATAACATTAAATCATTTAATAACCATTAAATACTTAAATCAATTTTTAATTATCTCCTCAACAAACACATTTTTTTAAAATTTATTATTAAAACATCGAAATTTCGAAAAAATATCAGAAAAATTATTAATATTTTTTGTTACCGTTTCTTCTACGAAAATTTACTAATTTAGTAACGTAATATCAAAAATAATATTCATATTTTCATCGAAAATTACTAGAATAACGGGAAGAAGAAGAAGCTAGAATCTGTGCGGGTCGAACGACTGAACATTCGATCAATCTTCACGGCAACGAATTCAAAAAGAATAAAAAAAATCCCCTATTCATCACTCTCTCGGTCGAATCAGTAGCGTGTTATAACTTCACGGGGGCCCTGGAAAATTTGAATAAGGGGGGCCCCACGTAGTGTTTACTTTCCGAAAAGGGGTCTGGGGCCCCCACACTCTTTTTAACGCACCAATAGCTCGAACGACGTCGAATTACTCCAAAAAAAAAAAAAAAAATTCTTTAATGGCACCTTCTTCTTCTTCTTCCCGTTATTCTAGATGCATATATTTTACTTTCCTTATTAAATTAATAAAAAAAATTTTTAAAAAAACAAAACAAAAATCTCGTACGAGTTAATTCATCATAAAATAGAAAAATATTTGCATAAATTTAAAAAATAAAAAAATAAAATGGGGGATTTATAAGAGATGAACTTACCTTCTGCCAGTTGTGATCTCCGACGATGGAGCCATTTCCCAAATGTAATTCGTCTAAAGTGGGCCGGCTGATATGAGCGTGTAGAGAAAGTATATTTCTATAATGATCTAAACGCGGTAAAGCTTCTCTTGTATATTGTCTTAAACTTTTAAGATTATGAGTGTCGTACGAATTAGAATAATTCGAATTGTGAGTCAATTGAAGTTGATATGTTCCCTCCTCGTTACGATCGTCTGCTACCGACTGATCTTGATTCTCGACGTCAAAGTCCACTTTAGCTACTTTAAACCTCGAAGGAGGCTTCAAATTATCATCTTTGTTATCCATTTCGATCCAATTCGATTGATAATCATTGGAATCTGTGCTTTTCTCTTCTGACATTATCTCTTTTCGACCAAACGACTACCAAACGCTTCGAAATCTCCATTATATAGGTTTTGTGCTCGAGAGTAAAGGTTGATGTGACGTCACCGGATGCGGGCACGTGATTTCTGAGAACGTTTTTCTTGGCGGGAGAAAGAAACTAATCTGTTTCGATCACATGGTTTGCTTTTTTTTTTATTTATAATTTTTATATTTGATTATACCTTCGAGATT